>NW_027488978.1:0-170918 GCF_050948215.1 Halictus rubicundus | reverse complement strand
CCTCTATCCTATCCTATCCTCTATCCTATAATATTCTCTATCTTATCCTATCCTATCCTATCCTATCCTCTATCCGATCCTATCCTCTATCCTATCCTATCCTCTATCCTATCCTATCCTCTATCCTATCCTATCCTCTATCCTATCCTATCCTCTATCCTATCCTATCCTCTATCCTATCCTATCCTCAATCCTATCCTATCCTCTATCCTATCCTATCCTCTATCCTATCCTCTCCTCTATCCTATCCTATCCTCTATCCTATCCTATCCTCTATCCTATCCTATCCTCTATCCTATCCTATCCTCTATCCTATCCTATCCTCTATCCTATCCTATCCTCTATCCTATCCTATCCTCTATCCTATCCTATCCTCTATCCTATCCTATCCTCTATCCTATCCTATCCTCTATCCTATCCTCTATCCTCTATCCTATCCTATCCTCTATCCTATCCTATCCTCTATCCTATCCTATCCTCTATCCTATCCTATCCTCTATCCTATCCTATCCTCTATCCTATCCTATCCTCTATCCTATCCTATCCTCAATCCTATCCCATCCTCTATCCTATCCTATCCTCAATCCTATCCAATCCCCTATCCTACCCTCTATCCGATCCTATCCTCTATCCCATTCTATCCTCTTTCCTATCCCATCCTCTATCCCATCCAATCCTCAATCCTATCCTATGCACTACCCTATCCTATCCTCCATCCTATCCTATCCCCTATCCTATCCTCAATCCTATCCTATCCTCATTCCTATCCTATCCTCAATCCTATCCTATCCTCTATCCCATTCTATCCTCTTTCCTATCCCATCCTCTATCCCATCCAATCCTCAATCCTATCCTATCCACTATCCTATCCTATCCTGTATCCTATCCTATCCTCCATCCTATCCTATCCTCCATCCTATCCAATCCCCTATCCTATCCTCAATCCTATCCTATCCTCATCCCTATCCTATCCTCTATCCTATCCAATCCTCTATCCTATCCTATCCTCTATCCTATCCTATCCTCTATCCTATCCTATCCTCTATCCTATCCTATCCTCTATCCTATCCTATCCTCTATCCTATCCTATCCTCTATCCTATCCTATCCTCTATCCTATCCTATCCTCTATCCTATCCTATCCTCTATCTATCCTATCCTCTATCCTATCCTATCCTCTATATTATCATATCGTCTATCCTATCCTATCCTCTATCTTACCCTATCCTCTATCCTATCCTATCCTCTATCCTATCCTATCCTCTATCCTATCCTATCCTCTATCCTATCCTATCCTCTATCCTATCCTATCCTCTATCCTATTCTATCCTCTATCCTATCCTATCCTCTATCCTATCCTATCCTCTATCCTATCCTATCCTCTATCCTATCCTATCCTCTATCCTATCCTATCCTCTATCCTATCCTATCCTCTATCCTATCCTATCCTCTATCCTATCCTATCCTCTATCCTATCCTATCCTCAATCCTATCCCATCCTCTATCCTATCCTATCCTCAATCCTATCCAATCCCCTATCCTACCCTCTATCCGATCCTATCCTCTATTCCATCCTATCCTCGATCCTATCCTATCCTCTATCCTATCCTCTATCCTATCCTATCCTCTATCCTATCCTATCATCTATCCTATCATATCCTCTATCCTATCCTATCCTCTATCCTATCCTATCCTCTATCCTATCCTATCCTCTATCCTATCCTATCCTCTATCCTATCCTATCCTCTTTCCTATCCTCTCCTCTATCCTATCCTATCCTCTATATTATCATATCGTCTATCCTATCCTATCCTCTATCCTATCCTCCATCCTATCCTATTCTCTATCCTATCCTTTCCTCTATAATATCGTATCTTCTATCGTATCCAATCCTCTATCCTATCCTATCCTCTATCCTATCCTATCCTTTATCCAATTCAATCTCATATCCTATCCTATCCTCTATCATATCCTATCCTCTATAGTATCCTATCTTCTATCCTATCCTATCCTATCCTATCCTATCCTATCCTATCCTCTATCCTATCCTATCCTCTATCCTATCCAATCCTCTATCCTATAATATCCTCTATCCCATCCTAATCTCTATCCTATCAATCCCCTATCCTATCCTCTATCCTATCCTATCCTCAATCCTATCCCATCCTCTATCCTATCCTATCCTCAATCCTATCCAATCCCCTATCCTACCCTCTATCCGATCCTATCCTCTATTCCATCCTATCCTCGATCCTATCCTATCCTCTATCCTATCCTCTATCCTATCCTATCCTGTATCCTATCATATCCTCTATCCTATCATATCCTCTATCATATCCTATCCTCTATCCTATCCTATCCTCTATCCCATTCTATCCTCTTTCCTATCCCATCCTCTATCCCATCCAATCCTCAATCCTATCCTATCCACTATCCTATCCTATCCTCTATCCTATAGTATCCTCAATCCTATCCTATCCTCTATCCTATCCTATCCTATCCTCTATCCTATCCTATCCTGTATCCTATCCTATCCTCTATCTTATCCTTTCCTCTATCCTATCCTCTCCTCAACCCTATCCTATCTTCTATCCCATCCAATGCTCTATCCTATCCTATCCTCTATCCAATCATATCCTCAATTCTAACCTATCTTCTATCCTATAATATCCTCTATCCTATCCTATCCTATCCTCTATCCTATCCTATCCTCTATCCTATCCTATCCTGTATCCTATCCTATCCTCTATCCTATCCTATCCTCTATCCTATCCTATCCTCTATAATATCGTATCCTCTATAATATCTTATATTGTATCCTATCCTATCCTCTATCCTATCCTATCCTCTATCCTATCCTATCCTCTATCCTATCCTATCCTCTATCCTATCCTATCCTCTATCCTATCCTATCCTCTATAATATCGTATCCTCTATAATATCTTATATTGTATCCTATCCTATCCTCTATCCTATCCTATCCTCTATCCCATCCTATAATCTATCCTATCCTATCCTCTATAATATCGTATCCTCTATAATATCGTATCCTCTATCCTACCCTATCCTCTTTCCTATCCTCTCCTCTATCCTATCCTATCCTTTATCCAATTCAATCTCATATCCTATCCTATCCTCTATCATATCCTATCCTCTATAGTATCCTATCTTCTATCCTATCCTATCCTCTATCCTATCATATCCTATCCTCTATCCTATCCTATCCTCTATCCTATCCAATCCTCTATCCTATAATTTCCTCTATCCCATCCTAATCACTATCCTATCAATCCCCTATCCTATCCTCTATCCTATCCTCCATCCTATCCTATTCTCTATCCTATCTTTTCCTCTATAATATCGTATCTTCTATCGTATCCAATCCTCTATCCTATCCTATCCTCTATCCTATCCTATCCTTTATCCAATTCAATCTCATATCCTATCCTATCCTCTATCATATCCTATCCTCTATAGTATCCTATCCTCTATCCTATCCTATCCTCTATCCTATCCAATCCTCTATCCTATAATATCCTCTATCCCATCCTAATCTCTATCCTATCAATCCTCTATCCTATCCTCTATCCTATCCTATCCTCAATCCTATCCCATCCTCTATCCTATTATATCCTCAATCCTATCCAATCCCCTATCGTACCCTCTATCCGATCCTATCCTCTATCCCATTCTATCCTCTTTCCTATCCCATCCTCTATCCCATCCAATCCTCAATCCTATCCTATCCACTATCCTATCCTATCTTCCATCCTATCCTATCCTCCATCCTATCCAATCCCCTATCCTATCCTCAATCCTATCCTATCCTCATTCCTATCCTATCCTCAATCCTATCGTATCCTCTATCCTATAGTATCCTCTATCCTATCCTATAATCTTATAGTATCCTATCCTCTATCCTATCCTCCATCCTATTCTGTACTCTATCCTATCCTTTCCTCTATAATATTGTATCTTCTGTCGTAACCTATCCTCTATCCTATCCTATCCTCTATCCTAACCTATCCTCCATCCTATCCTATCCTCCATGCTATCCAATCCCCTACCCTATCCTCAATCCTATCCTATCCTCTATCCTATCCTATCCTCTATCCTATCCTATCCTCAATACTATCCTATCCTATCCTTTATCCTATCCAATCCTCTATCCTATCCTATCCTCAATCCTATCCTATCCTATAATCTTATCGTATCCTATCCTCTATCCTATCCTCCATCCTATTCTGTACTCTATCCTATCCTTTCCTCTATATTATCGTATCTTCTATCGTAACCTATCCTCTATCCTATCCTATCCTCAATACTATCCTATCCTATCCTTTATCCTATCCAATCCTCTATCCTTTCCTCAATCCTATCCTATCCTCTATCCTATCCTATCCTCAATATAATCCAATACTCTATCCTATCCTATCCTCTATCGTATCCTATCCTCAATCCTATCCTATCCTATCCTCTATCCTATCCTATCCTCTATCCTATCATATACTCTATCCTATCCTATCCTCTATCCTATCCTATCCTCTATCCTATCCTATCCTCTATCCTATCCTATCCTCTACCCTATCCTATCCTCTATATTATCATATCGTCTATCCTATCCTATCCACTATCTTACCCTATCCTCTATCCTATAATATCCTCTATCCTATCCTAATCTCTATCCTATCAATACCCTATCCAATCCTCTATCCTATCCTATCCTCTATCCTATCCAATTCTCTATCCTACCCTATCCTCTATCCAATCCTATCCTCAATTCTATCCTATCCTCTATCCTATAATATCCTCTATCCTATCCTATCCTATCATCTATCCTATCCTCTATCCTATCCTCAATCCTATCCTATCCTCAATCCTAACCTATCCTCTATCCTATCCTATCCTCTATCCTATCCTATCCTCTATCCTATCCTATCATCTATCCTATCCTATCCTCTATCCTATAATATCCTCTATCCTATCCTAATCTCTATCCTATCAATACCCTATCCAATCCTCTATCCTATCCTATCCTCTATCCTATCCAATTCTCTATCCTATCCTATCCTCTATCCAATCCTATCCTCAATTCTATCCTATCCTCTATCCTATAATATCCTCTATCCTATCCTATCCTATCCTCTATCCTATCCTCTATCCTATCCTCAATCCTATCCTATCCTCAATCCTAACCTATCCTCTATCCTATCATATCCTCTATCGTATCCTACCCTCTATCCTATCCAATCCCCTATATAATCCCCTATCCTATCCTCTATCCTATCCTATCCTCTACCCTATAATACCATGTATCCTATCCTATTCTCTATCCTATCCTATCCTATCCTCTATCGTATGCTCTATCCTATCCTATCCACTATCATATCCTATCCTCAATCCTATCCTATCCTCTATCATATCTTATCCTCTATCCTATCCTATCCTCTATCCTATCCTATCCTCTACCCTATAATACCATGTATCCTATCCTATTCTCTATCCTATCCTATCCTATCCTCTATCGTATGCTCTATCCTATCCTATCCTCTATCCTATCCTATCCTCTATCGTATCCTATCCTCTATCCTATCCTATCCTCTATCCTATCCTATCCTCTATCCTATCCTATCCTCTACCCTATCCTATCCTCTATATTATCATATCGTCTATCCTATCCTATCCACTATCTTACCCTATCCTCTATCCTATAATATCCTCTATCCTATCCTAATCTCTATCCTATCAATACCCTATCCAATCCTCTATCCTATCCTATCCTCTATCCTATCCAATCCTCTATCCTATCCTCTATCCTATCTTATCCTCTATCCTATCCTATTCTCTATCCTATCCTATCGTCTATCGTATGCCCTATCCTATCCCATCCTCCATCCTATCCAATCCCCTATCCAATCCTCTATCCTATCCTATCCACTATCATATCCTATCCTCAATCCCATCCTATCCTCTATCATATCTTATCCTCTATCGTATCCTATCCTAACCTGTATCCTATCCTATCCTCTATCCTATCCTATCCTCTATCCTATCCTATCATCTATCCTATCCTATCCTCTATCCTATCCTATCCTCTATCCTATAATATCCTCTATCCTATCCTAATCTCTATCCTACCAATACCCTATCCAATCCTCTATCCTATCCTATCCTCTATCCTATCCAATTCTCTATCCTATCCTATCCTCTATCCAATCCTATCCTCAATTCTATCGTATCCTCTATCCTATAATATCCTCTATCCTATCCTATCCTATCCTCTATCCTATCCTCTATCCTATCCTCAATCCTATCCTATCCTCAATCCTAACCTATCCTCTATCCTATCATATCCTCTATCGTATCCTACCCTCTATCCTATCCAATCCCCTATATAATCCCCTATCCTATCCTCTATCCTATCCTATCCTCTACCCTATAATACCATGTATCCTATCCTATTCTCTATCCTATCCTATCCTATCCTCTATCGTATGCTCTATCCTATCCTATCCACTATCCTATCCTATCCTCTATCCTATAATATTCTCTATCCTATCATTCCCATATCCTATCCTCTATCCTATCCTATCCTGTATCCTATCCTATACTCTATCTTATCCTTTCCTCTATCCTATCCTCTCCTCAACCCTATCCTATCCTCTATCCCATCCAATGCTCTATCCTATCCTATCCTCTATCCAATCATATCCTCAATTCTATCCTATCTTCTATCCTATAATATCCTCTATCCTATCCTATCCTCTATCCTATCCTATCCTATCCTCTATCCTATCCTATCCTCTATCCTATCCTATCCTGTATCCTATCCTATCCTCTATCCTATCCTATCCTCTATCCTATCCTATCCTCTATAATATCGTATCCTCTATAATATCTTATATAGTATCCTATCCTATCCTCTATCCTATCCTATCCTCTATCCCATCCTATCATCTATCCTATCCTATCCTCTATAATATCGTATCCTCTATAATATCGTATCCTCTATCCTATCCTATCCTCTTTCCTATCCTCTCCTCTATCCTATCCTATCCTCTATATTATCATATCCTCTATCCTATCCTATCCTCTATCCTATCCTCCATCCTATCCTTTCCTCTATAATATCGTATCTTCTATCGTATCCAATCCTCTATCCTATCCTATCCTCTATCCTATCCTATCCTTTATCCAATTCAATCTCATATCCTATCCTATCCTCTATCACATCCTATCCTCTATAGTATCCTATCTTCTATCCTATCCTATCCTCTATCCTATCCTATCCTCTATCCTATCCAATCCTCTATCCTATAATATCCTCTATCCCATCCTAATCTCTATCCTATCAATCCCCTATCCTATCCTCTATCCTATCCTATCCTCAATCCTATCCCATACTCTATCCTATCCTATCCTCAATCCTATCCAATCCCCTATCCTACCCTCTATCCGATCCTATCCTCTATCCCATTCTATCCTCTTTCCTATCCCATCCTCTATCCCATCCAATCCTCAATCCTATCCTATCCACTATCCTATCCTATCCTCCATCCTATCCTATCCCCTATCCTATCCTCAATCCTATCCTATCCTCATTCCTATCCTATCCTCAATCCTATCCTATCCTCTATCCCATTCTATCCTCTTTCCTATCCCATCCTCTATCCCATCCAATCCTCAATCCTATCCTATCCACTATCCTATCCTATCCTCTATCCTATAGTATCCTCAATCCTATCCTATCCTCTATCCTATCCTATCCTCCATCCTATCCTATCCTCCATCCTATCCAATCCCCTATCCTATCCTCAATCCTATCCTATCCTCATTCCTATCCTATCCTCAATCCTATCGTATCCTCTATCCTATAGTATCCTCTATCCTATCCGATAATCTTATAGTATCCTATCCTCTATCCTATCCTCCATCCTATTCTGTACTCTATCCTATCCTTTCCTCTATAATATTGTATCTTCTGTCGTAACCTATCCTCTATCCTATCCTATCCTCTATCCTATCCTATCCTCCATCCTATCCTATCCTCCATGCTATCCAATCCCCTACCCTATCCTCAATCCTATCCTATCCTCTATCCTATCCTATCCTCTATCCTATCCTATCCTCAATACTATCCTATCCTATCCTTTATCCTATCCAATCCTCTATCCTATCCTATCCTCAATCCTATCCTATCCTATAATCTTATCGTATCCTATCCTCTATCCTATCCTCCATCCTATTCTGTACTCTATCCTATCCTTTCCTCTATAATATCGTATCTTCTATCGTAACCTATCCTCTATCCTATCCTATCCTCAATACTATCCTATCCTATCCTTTATCCTATCCAATCCTCTATCCTTTCCTCAATCCTATCCTATCCTCTATCCTATCCTATCCTCAATATAATCCAATACTCTATCCTATCCTATCCTCTATCGTATCCTATCCTCAATCCTATCCTATCCTATCCTCTATCCTATCCTATCCTCTATCCTATCATATACTCTATCCTATCCTATCCTCTATCCTATCCTATCCTCTATCCTATCCTATCCTCTATCCTATCCTATCCTCTACCCTAACCTATCCTCTATATTATCATATCGTCTATCCTATCCTATCCACTATCTTACCCTATCCTCTATCCTATAATATCCTCTATCCTATCCTAATCTCTATCCTATCAATACCCTATCCAATCCTCTATCCTATCCTATCCTCTATCCTATCCAATTCTCTATCCTACCCTATCCTCTATCCAATCCTATCCTCAATTCTATCCTATCCTCTATCCTATAATATCCTCTATCCTATCCTATCCTATCATCTATCCTATCCTCTATCCTATCCTCAATCCTATCCTATCCTCAATCCTAACCTATCCTCTATCCTATCCTATCCTCTATCCTATCCTATCCTCTATCCTATCCTATCATCTATCCTATCCTATCCTCTATCCTATAATATCCTCTATCCTATCCTAATCTCTATCCTATCAATACCCTATCCAATCCTCTATCCTATCCTATCCTCTATCCTATCCAATTCTCTATCCTATCCTATCCTCTATCCAATCCTATCCTCAATTCTATCCTATCCTCTATCCTATAATATCCTCTATCCTATCCTATCCTATCCTCTATCCTATCCTCTATCCTATCCTCAATCCTATCCTATCCTCAATCCTAACCTATCCTCTATCCTATCATATCCTCTATCGTATCCTACCCTCTATCCTATCCAATCCCCTATATAATCCCCTATCCTATCCTCTATCCTATCCTATCCTCTACCCTATAATACCATGTATCCTATCCTATTCTCTATCCTATCCTATCCTATCCTCTATCGTATGCTCTATCCTATCCTATCCACTATCATATCCTATCCTCAATCCTATCCTATCCTCTATCATATCTTATCCTCTATCCTATCCTATCCTCTATCCTATCCTATCCTCTACCCTATAATACCATGTATCCTATCCTATTCTCTATCCTATCCTATCCTATCCTCTATCGTATGCTCTATCCTATCCTATCCTCTATCCTATCCTATCCTCTATCGTATCCTATCCTCTATCCTATCCTATCCTCTATCCTATCCTATCCTCTATCCTATCCTATCCTCTACCCTATCCTATCCTCTATATTATCATATCGTCTATCCTATCCTATCCACTATCTTACCCTATCCTCTATCCTATAATATCCTCTATCCTATCCTAATCTCTATCCTATCAATACCCTATCCAATCCTCTATCCTATCCTATCCTCTATCCTATCCAATCCTCTATCCTATCCTCTATCCTATCTTATCCTCTATCCTATCCTATTCTCTATCCTATCCTATCGTCCTATCGTATGCCCTATCCTATCCCATCCTCCATCCTATCCAATCCCCTATCCAATCCTCTATCCTATCCTATCCACTATCATATCCTATCCTCAATCCCATCCTATCCTCTATCATATCTTATCCTCTATCGTATCCTATCCTAACCTGTATCCTATCCTATCCTCTATCCTATCCTATCCTCTATCCTATCCTATCATCTATCCTATCCTATCCTCTATCCTATCCTATCCTCTATCCTATAATATCCTCTATCCTATCCTAATCTCTATCCTACCAATACCCTATCCAATCCTCTATCCTATCCTATCCTCTATCCTATCCAATTCTCTATCCTATCCTATCCTCTATCCAATCCTATCCTCAATTCTATCGTATCCTCTATCCTATAATATCCTCTATCCTATCCTATCCTATCCTCTATCCTATCCTCTATCCTATCCTCAATCCTATCCTATCCTCAATCCTAACCTATCCTCTATCCTATCATATCCTCTATCGTATCCTACCCTCTATCCTATCCAATCCCCTATATAATCCCCTATCCTATCCTCTATCCTATCCTATCCTCTACCCTATAATACCATGTATCCTATCCTATTCTCTATCCTATCCTATCCTATCCTCTATCGTATGCTCTATCCTATCCTATCCACTATCCTATCCTATCCTCTATCCTATAATATTCTCTATCCTATCATTCCCATATCCTATCCTCTATCCTATCCTATCCTGTATCCTATCCTATACTCTATCTTATCCTTTCCTCTATCCTATCCTCTCCTCAACCCTATCCTATCCTCTATCCCATCCAATGCTCTATCCTATCCTATCCTCTATCCAATCATATCCTCAATTCTATCCTATCTTCTATCCTATAATATCCTCTATCCTATCCTATCCTCTATCCTATCCTATCCTATCCTCTATCCTATCCTATCCTCTATCCTATCCTATCCTGTATCCTATCCTATCCTCTATCCTATCCTATCCTCTATCCTATCCTATCCTCTATAATATCGTATCCTCTATAATATCTTATATAGTATCCTATCCTATCCTCTATCCTATCCTATCCTCTATCCCATCCTATCATCTATCCTATCCTATCCTCTATAATATCGTATCCTCTATAATATCGTATCCTCTATCCTATCCTATCCTCTTTCCTATCCTCTCCTCTATCCTATCCTATCCTCTATATTATCATATCCTCTATCCTATCCTATCCTCTATCCTATCCTCCATCCTATCCTTTCCTCTATAATATCGTATCTTCTATCGTATCCAATCCTCTATCCTATCCTATCCTCTATCCTATCCTATCCTTTATCCAATTCAATCTCATATCCTATCCTATCCTCTATCATATCCTATCCTCTATAGTATCCTATCTTCTATCCTATCCTATCCTCTATCCTATCCTATCCTCTATCCTATCCAATCCTCTATCCTATAATATCCTCTATCCCATCCTAATCTCTATCCTATCAATCCCCTATCCTATCCTCTATCCTATCCTATCCTCAATCCTATCCCATACTCTATCCTATCCTATCCTCAATCCTATCCAATCCCCTATCCTACCCTCTATCCGATCCTATCCTCTATCCCATTCTATCCTCTTTCCTATCCCATCCTCTATCCCATCCAATCCTCAATCCTATCCTATCCACTATCCTATCCTATCCTCCATCCTATCCTATCCCCTATCCCATCCTCAATCCTATCCTATCCTCATTCCTATCCTATCCTCAATCCTATCCTATCCTCTATCCCATTCTATCCTCTTTCCTATCCCATCCTCTATCCCATCCAATCCTCAATCCTATCCTATCCACTATCCTATCCTATCCTCTATCCTATAGTATCCTCAATCCTATCCTATCCTCTATCCTATCCTATCCTCCATCCTATCCTATCCTCCATCCTATCCAATCCCCTATCCTATCCTCAATCCTATCCTATCCTCATTCCTATCCTATCCTCTATCCTATCCAATCCTCTATCCTATCCTATCCTCTAATCTATCCTATCCTCTATCCTATCCTATCCTCTATCCTATCCTATCCTCTATCCTATCCTATCCTCTATCCTATCCTATCCTCTATCCTATCCTATCCTCTATCCTATCCTATCCTCTATCTATCCTATCCTCTATCCTATCCTATCCTCTATATTATCATATCGTCTATCCTATCCTATCCTCTATCTTACCCTATCCTCTATCCTATCCTATCCTCTATCCTATCCTATCCTCTATCCTATCCTATCCTCTATCCTATCCTATCCTCTATCCTATCCTATCCTCTATCCTATTCTATCCTCTATCCTATCCTATCCTCTATCCTATCCTATCCTCTATCCTATCCTATCCTCTATCCTATCCTATCCTCTATCCTATCCTATCCTCTATCCTATCCTATCCTCTATCCTATCCTATCCTCTATCCTATCCTATCCTCTATCCTATCCTATCCTCTATCCGATCCTATCCTCTATCCTATCCTATCCTCTATCCTATCCTATCCTCTATCCTATCCTATCCTCTATCCTATCCTATCCTCTATCCTATCCTATCCTCTATCCTATCCTATCCTCTATCCTATCCTATCCTCTATCCTATCCTATCCTCTATCCTATCCTATCCTCTATCCTATCCTATCCTCTATCCTATCCTATCCTCTATCCTATCCTATCCTCTATCCTATCCTATCCTCTATCCTATCCTATCCTCTATCCTATCCTATCCTCAATCCTATCCCATCCTCTATCCTATCCTATCCTCAATCCTATCCAATCCCCTATCCTACCCTCTATCCGATCCTATCCTCTATCCCATTCTATCCTCTTTCCTATCCCATCCTCTATCCCATCCAATCCTCAATCCTATCCTATCCACTACCCTATCCTATCCTCCATCCTATCCTATCCCCTATCCTATCCTCAATCCTATCCTATCCTCATTCCTATCATATCCTCAATCCTATCCTATCCTCTATCCCATTCTATCCTCTTTCCTATCCCATCCTCTATCCCATCCAATCCTCAATCCTATCCTATCCACTATCCTATCCTATCCTCTATCCTATCCTATCCTCCATCCTATCCTATCCTCCATCCTATCCAATCCCCTATCCTATCCTCAATCCTATCCTATCCTCATCCCTATCCTATCCTCTATCCTATCCAATCCTCTATCCTATCCTATCCTCTATCCTATCCTATCCTCTATCCTATCCTATCCTCTATCCTATCCTATCCTCTATCCTATCCTATCCTCTATCCTATCCTATCCTCTATCCTATCCTATCCTCTATCCTATCCTATCCTCTATCCTATCCTATCCTCTATCCTATCCTATCCTCTATCCTATCCTATCCTCTATCTATCCTATCCTCTATCCTATCCTATCCTCTATATTATCATATCGTCTATCCTATCCTATCCTCTATCTTACCCTATCCTCTATCCTATCCTATCCTCTATCCTATCCTATCCTCTATCCTATCCTATCCTCTATCCTATCCTATCCTCTATCCTATCCTATCCTCTATCCTATTCTATCCTCTATCCTATCCTATCCTCTATCCTATCCTATCCTCTATCCTATCCTATCCTCTATCCTATCCTATCCTCTATCCTATCCTATCCTCTATCCTATCCTATCCTCTATCCTATCCTATCCTCTATCCTATCCTATCCTCTATCCTATCCTATCCTCAATCCTATCCCATCCTCTATCCTATCCTATCCTCAATCCTATCCAATCCCCTATCCTACCCTCTATCCGATCCTATCCTCTATTCCATCCTATCCTCGATCCTATCCTATCCTCTATCCTATCCTCTATCCTATCCTATCCTCTATCCTATCCTATCCTCTATCCTATCATATCCTCTATCCTATCCTATCCTCTATCCTATCCTATCCTCTATCCTATCCTATCCTCTATCCTATCCTATCCTCTATCCTATCCTATCCTCTTTCCTATCCTCTCCTCTATCCTATCCTATCCTCTATATTATCATATCGTCTATCCTATCCTATCCTCTATCCTATCCTCCATCCTATCCTATTCTCTATCCTATCCTTTCCTCTATAATATCGTATCTTCTATCGTATCCAATCCTCTATCCTATCCTATCCTCTATCCTATCCTATCCTTTATCCAATTCAATCTCATATCCTATCCTATCCTCTATCATATCCTATCCTCTATAGTATCCTATCTTCTATCCTATCCTATCCTATCCTATCCTATCCTATCCTCTATCCTATCCTATCCTCTATCCTATCCAATCCTCTATCCTATAATATCCTCTATCCCATCCTAATCTCTATCCTATCAATCCCCTATCCTATCCTCTATCCTATCCTATCCTCAATCCTATCCCATCCTCTATCCTATCCTATCCTCAATCCTATCCAATCCCCTATCCTACCCTCTATCCGATCCTATCCTCTATTCCATCCTATCCTCGATCCTATCCTATCCTCTATCCTATCCTCTATCCTATCCTATCCTCTATCCTATCATATCCTCTATCCTATCATATCCTCTATCCTATCCTATCCTCTATCCTATCCTATCCTCTATCCCATTCTATCCTCTTTCCTATCCCATCCTCTATCCCATCCAATCCTCAATCCTATCCTATCCACTATCCTATCCTATCCTCTATCCTATAGTATCCTCAATCCTATCCTATCCTCTATCCTATCCTATCCTATCCTCTATCCTATCCTATCCTGTATCCTATCCTATCCTCTATCTTATCCTTTCCTCTATCCTATCCTCTCCTCAACCCTATCCTATCCTCTATCCCATCCAATGCTCTATCCTATCCTATCCTCTATCCAATCATATCCTCAATTCTAACCTATCTTCTATCCTATAATATCCTCTATCCTATCCTATCCTCTATCCTATCCTATCCTATCCTCTATCCTATCCTATCCTCTATCCTATCCTATCCTGTATCCTATCCTATCCTCTATCCTATCCTATCCTCTATCCTATCCTATCCTCTATAATATCGTATCCTCTATAATATCTTATATTGTATCCTATCCTATCCTCTATCCTATCCTATCCTCTATCCTATCCTATCCTCTATCCTATCCTATCCTCTATCCTATCCTATCCTCTATAATATCGTATCCTCTATAATATCTTATATTGTATCCTATCCTATCCTCTATCCTATCCTATCCTCTATCCCATCCTATAATCTATCCTATCCTATCCTCAATAATATCGTATCCTCTATAATATCGTATCCTCTATCCTATCCTATCCTCTTTCCTATCCTCTCCTCTATCCTATCCTATCCTTTATCCAATTCAATCTCATATCCTATCCTATCCTCTATCATATCCTATCCTCTATAGTATCCTATCTTCTATCCTATCCTATCCTCTATCCTATCATATCCTATCCTCTATCCTATCCTATCCTCTATCCTATCCAATCATCTATCCTATAATATCCTCTATCCCATCCTAATCACTATCCTATCAATCCCCTATCCTATCCTCTATCCTATCCTCCATCCTATCCTATTCTCTATCCTATCTTTTCCTCTATAATATCGTATCTTCTATCGTATCCAATCCTCTATCCTATCCTATCCTCTATCCTATCCTATCCTCTATCCTATCCTATCCTCTATCCTATCCTATCCTCTATCCTATCCTATTCTCTATCCTATCCTATCCTCTATCCTATTCTATCCTCTATCCTATTTAATATTGTATCCTGTATCCTATCCTATCATCAATCCTATCCTATCCTCTATCGTCTCCTATCCTCTATCCTATCCTATCCTCTATCCTATCCTATCCTCTATCCTATCCTATCTTCTATCCTATCCTATCCTCTATCCTATCCTATCCTCTATCCTATCCTATCCTCTATCCTATCCTATCCTCTATCCTATCCTATCCTCTATCCTATCCTATCCTCTATCCTATCCTATCCTCTATCCTATCCTATCCTCTATCCTATCATATCCTCTATCCTATCCTATCCTCTATCGTATCCTATCCTCTATACTATAATATCTTCTATCCTATCCTATCCTCTATCCTATCCTATCGTCAATCCCATCCAATCCTCAATCCTATTGTATCCTCTATCCTATAGTATCCTCTATCCTATCCTATCCTCTATCCTATCCTATCCTCTATCCTATCCTATCCTCTATCCTATCCTATCCTCTATCCTATCCTATCCTCTATCCTATCCTATCCTCTATCCTATCCTATCCTCTATCCTATCCTATCCTCTATCCTATCCTATCCTCTATCCTATCCTATCCTCTATCCTATCCTATCCTCTATCCTATCCTATCATCTATCCTATCCTATCCTCTATACTATCCTATCCTCTATCCTATCCTATCCTCTATCCTATCGTATCCTCTATCCTATCCTATCCTCTATCCTATCCTATCCTCTATCCTATCCTATCCTCTATCCTATCCTATCCTCTATCCTATCCTATCCTCTATAATATCGTATCCTCTATAATATCTTATATTGTATCCTATCCTATCCTCTATCCTATCCTATCCTCTATCCCATCCTATCATCTATCCTATCCTATCCTCTATAATATCGTATCCTCTATAATATCGTATCCTCTATCCTATCCTATCCTCTTTCCTATCCTCTCCTCTTTCCTATCCTATCCTCTATATTATCATATCCTCTATCCTATCCTATCCTCTATCCTATCCTCCATCCTATCCTATTCTCTCTCCTATCCTTTCCTCTATAATATCCTATCCTCTATCGTCTCCTATCCTCTATCCTATCCTATCCTCTATCCTATCCTATCCTCTATCCTATCCTATCCTCTATCCTATCCTATCCTCTATCCTATCCTATCCTCTATCCTATCCTATCCTCTATCCTATTCTATCCTCTATCCTATTTAATATTGTATCCTGTATCCTATCCTATCATCAATCCTATCCTATCCTCTATCGTCTCCTATCCTCTATCCTATCCTATCCTCTATCCTATCCTATCCTCTATCCTATCCTATCTTCTATCCTATCCTATCCTCTATCCTATCCTATCCTCTATCCTATCCTATCCTCTATCCTATCCTATCCTCTATCCTATCCTATCCTCTATCCTATCCTATCCTCTATCCTATCCTATCCTCTATCCTATCCTATCCTCTATCCTATCATATCCTCTATCCTATCCTATCCTCTATCGTATCCTATCCTCTATACTATAATATCCTCTATCCTATCCTATCCTCTATCCTATCCTATCGTCAATCCCATCCAATCCTCAATCCTATTGTATCCTCTATCCTATAGTATCCTCTATCCTATCCTATCCTCTATCCTATCCTATCCTCTATCCTATCCTATCCTCTATCCTATCCTATCCTCTATCCTATCCTATCCTCTATCCTATCCTATCCTCTATCCTATCCTATCCTCTATCCTATCCTATCCTCTATCCTATCCTATCCTCTATCCTATCCTATCCTCTATACTATCCTATCCTCTATCCTATCCTATCCTCTATCCTATCGTATCCTCTATCCTATCCTATCCTCTATCCTATCCTATCCTCTATCCTATCCTATCCTCTATCCTATCCTATCCTCTATCCTATCCTATCCTCTATAATATCGTATCCTCTATAATATCTTATATTGTATCCTATCCTATCCTCTATCCTATCCTATCCTCTATCCCATCCTATCATCTATCCTATCCTATCCTCTATAATATCGTATCCTCTATAATATCGTATCCTCTATCCTATCCTATCCTCTTTCCTATCCTCTCCTCTTTCCTATCCTATCCTCTATATTATCATATCCTCTATCCTATCCTATCCTCTATCCTATCCTCCATCCTATCCTATTCTCTCTCCTATCCTTTCCTCTATAATATCGTATCTTCTATCGTATCCAATCCTCTATCCTATCCTATCCTCTATCCTATCCTATCCTTTATCCAATTCAATCTCATATCCTATCCTATCCTCTATCATATCCTATCCTCTATAGTATCCTATCTTCTATCGTATCCTATCCTCTATCCTATCCTATCCTATCCTCTATCCTATCCTATCCTATCCTCTATCCTATCCTATCCTCTATCCTATCCAATCCTCTATCCTATAATATCCTCTATCCCATCCTAATCTCTATCCTATCAATCCCCTATCCTATCCTCTATCCTATCCTATCCTCAATCCTATCCCATCCTCTATCCTATCCTATCCTCAATCCTATCCAATCCCCTATCCTACCCTCTATCCGAACCTATCCTCTATACTATCCTATCCTCTATCCTATCCTATCCTCTATCCTATCGTATCCTCTATCCTATCCTATCCTCTATCCTATCCTATCCTCTATCCTATCCTATCCTCTATCCTATCCTATCCTCTATCCTATCCTATCCTCTATAATATCGTATCCTCTATAATATCTTATATTGTATCCTATCCTATCCTCTATCCTATCCTATCCTCTATCCCATCCTATCATCTATCCTATCCTATCCTCTATAATATCGTATCCTCTATAATATCGTATCCTCTATCCTATCCTATCCTCTTTCCTATCCTCTCCTCTTTCCTATCCTATCCTCTATATTATCATATCCTCTATCCTATCCTATCCTCTATCCTATCCTCCATCCTATCCTATTCTCTCTCCTATCCTTTCCTCTATAATATCCTATCCTCTATCGTCTCCTATCCTCTATCCTATCCTATCCTCTATCCTATCCTATCCTCTATCCTATCCTATCCTCTATCCTATCCTATCCTCTATCCTATCCTATCCTCTATCCTATCCTATCCTCTATCCTATTCTATCCTCTATCCTATTTAATATTGTATCCTGTATCCTATCCTATCATCAATCCTATCCTATCCTCTATCGTCTCCTATCCTCTATCCTATCCTATCCTCTATCCTATCCTATCCTCTATCCTATCCTATCTTCTATCCTATCCTATCCTCTATCCTATCCTATCCTCTATCCTATCCTATCCTCTATCCTATCCTATCCTCTATCCTATCCTATCCTCTATCCTATCCTATCCTCTATCCTATCCTATCCTCTATCCTATCCTATCCTCTATCCTATCATATCCTCTATCCTATCCTATCCTCTATCGTATCCTATCCTCTATACTATAATATCCTCTATCCTATCCTATCCTCTATCCTATCCTATCGTCAATCCCATCCAATCCTCAATCCTATTGTATCCTCTATCCTATAGTATCCTCTATCCTATCCTATCCTCTATCCTATCCTATCCTCTATCCTATCCTATCCTCTATCCTATCCTATCCTCTATCCTATCCTATCCTCTATCCTATCCTATCCTCTATCCTATCCTATCCTCTATCCTATCCTATCCTCTATCCTATCCTATCCTCTATCCTATCCTATGCTCTATCCTATCCTATCCTCTATCCTATCCTATCCTCTATCCTATCCTATCCTCTATCCTATCCTATCCTCTATACTATCCTATCCTCTATCCTATCCTATCCTCTATCCTATCGTATCCTCTATCCTATCCTATCCTCTATCCTATCCTATCCTCTATCCTATCCTATCCTCTATCCTATCCTATCCTCTATCCTATCCTATCCTCTATAATATCGTATCCTCTATAATATCTTATATTGTATCCTATCCTATCCTCTATCCTATCCTATCCTCTATCCCATCCTATCATCTATCCTATCCTATCCTCTATAATATCGTATCCTCTATAATATCGTATCCTCTATCCTATCCTATCCTCTTTCCTATCCTCTCCTCTTTCCTATCCTATCCTCTATATTATCATATCCTCTATCCTATCCTATCCTCTATCCTATCCTCCATCCTATCCTATTCTCTCTCCTATCCTTTCCTCTATAATATCGTATCTTCTATCGTATCCAATCCTCTATCCTATCCTATCCTCTATCCTATCCTATCCTTTATCCAATTCAATCTCATATCCTATCCTATCCTCTATCATATCCTATCCTCTATAGTATCCTATCTTCTATCGTATCCTATCCTCTATCCTATCCTATCCTATCCTCTATCCTATCCTATCCTATCCTCTATCCTATCCTATCCTCTATCCTATCCAATCCTCTATCCTATAATATCCTCTATCCCATCCTAATCTCTATCCTATCAATCCCCTATCCTATCCTCTATCCTATCCTATCCTCAATCCTATCCCATCCTCTATCCTATCCTATCCTCAATCCTATCCAATCCCCTATCCTACCCTCTATCCGAACCTATCCTCTATTCCATCCTATCCTCGATCCTATCCTATCCTCTATCCTATCCTATCCTCTATCCTATCCTATCCTCTATCCTATCATATCCTCTATCCTATCATATCCTCTATCCTATCCTATCCTCTATCCTATTCTATCCTCTATCCTATTTAATATTGTATCCTGTATCCTATCCTATCATCAATCCTATCCTATCCTCTATCGTCTCCCATCCTCTATCCTATCCTATCCTCTATCCTATCCTATCCTCTATCCTATCCTATCCTCTATCCTATCCTATCCTCTATCCTATCCTATCCTCTATCCTATCCTATCCTCTATCCTATTCTATCCTCTATCCTATTTAATATTGTATCCTGTATCCTATCCTATCATCAATCCTATCCTATCCTCTATCGTCTCCTATCCTCTATCCTATCCTATCCTCTATCCTATCCTATCCTCTATCCTATCCTATCCTCTATCCTATCCTATCCTCTATCCTATCCTATCCTCTATCCTATCCTATCCTCTATCCTATCCTATCCTCTATCCTTTTCTATCCTCTATCCTATTTAATATTGTATCCTGTATCCTATCCTATCATCAATCCTATCCTATCCTCTATCGTCTCCTATCCTCTATCCTATCCTATCCTCTATCCTATCCTATCCTCTATCCTATCCTATCTTCTATCCTATCCTATCCTCTATCCTATCCTATCCTCTATCCTATCCTATCCTCTATCCTATCCTATCCTCTATCCTATCCTATCCTCTATCCTATCCTATCCTCTATCCTATCATATCCTCTATCCTATCCTATCCTCTATCGTATCCTATCCTCTATACTATAATATCCTCTATCCTATCCTATCCTCTATCCTATCCTATCGTCAATCCCATCCAATCCTCAATCCTATTGTATCCTCTATCCTATAGTATCCTCTATCCTATCCTATCCTCTATCCTATCCTATCCTCTATCCTATCCTATCCTCTATCCTATCCTATCCTCTATCCTATCCTATCCTCTATCCTATCCTATCCTCTATCCTATCCTATCCTCTATCCTATCCTATCCTCTATCCTATCCTATCCTCTATCCTATCCTATCCTCTATCCTATCCTATCCTCTATCCTATCCTATCCTCTATACTATCCTATCCTCTATCCTATCCTATCCTCTATCCTATCGTATCCTCTATCCTATCCTATCCTCTATCCTATCCTATCCTCTATCCTATCCTATCCTCTATCCTATCCTATCCTCTATCCTATCCTATCCTCTATCCTATCCTATCCTCTATAATATCGTATCCTCTATAATATCTTATATTGTATCCTATCCTATCCTCTATCCTATCCTATCCTCTATCCCATCCTATCATCTATCCTATCCTATCCTCTATAATATCGTATCCTCTATAATATCGTATCCTCTATCCTATCCTATCCTCTTTCCTATCCTCTCCTCTTTCCTATCCTATCCTCTATATTATCATATCCTCTATCCTATCCTATCCTCTATCCTATCCTCCATCCTATCCTATTCTCTCTCCTATCCTTTCCTCTATAATATCGTATCTTCTATCGTATCCAATCCTCTATCCTATCCTATCCTCTATCCTATCCTATCCTTTATCCAATTCAATCTCATATCCTATCCTATCCTCTATCATATCCTATCCTCTATAGTATCCTATCTTCTATCGTATCCTATCCTCTATCCTATCCTATCCTATCCTCTATCCTATCCTATCCTATCCTCTATCCTATCCTATCCTCTATCCTATCCAATCCTCTATCCTATAATATCCTCTATCCCATCCTAATCTCTATCCTATCAATCCCCTATCCTATCCTCTATCCTATCCTATCCTCAATCCTATCCCATCCTCTATCCTATCCTATCCTCAATCCTATCCAATCCCCTATCCTACCCTCTATCCGAACCTATCCTCTATTCCATCCTATCCTCGATCCTATCCTATCCTCTATCCTATCCTATCCTCTATCCTATCCTATCCTCTATCCTATCATATCCTCTATCCTATCATATCCTCTATCCTATCCTATCCTCTATCCTATTCTATCCTCTATCCTATTTAATATTGTATCCTGTATCCTATCCTATCATCAATCCTATCCTATCCTCTATCGTCTCCCATCCTCTATCCTATCCTATCCTCTATCCTATCCTATCCTCTATCCTATCCTATCCTCTATCCTATCCTATCCTCTATCCTATCCTATCCTCTATCCTATCCTATCCTCTATCCTATTCTATCCTCTATCCTATTTAATATTGTATCCTGTATCCTATCCTATCATCAATCCTATCCTATCCTCTATCGTCTCCTATCCTCTATCCTATCCTATCCTCTATCCTATCCTATCCTCTATCCTATCCTATCCTCTATCCTATCCTATCCTCTATCCTATCCTATCCTCTATCCTATCCTATCCTCTATCCTATCCTATCCTCTATCCTATCCTATCCTCTATCCTTTTCTATCCTCTATCCTATTTAATATTGTATCCTGTATCCTATCCTATCATCAATCCTATCCTATCCTCTATCGTCTCCTATCCTCTATCCTATCCTATCCTCTATCCTATCCTATCCTCTATCCTATCCTATCTTCTATCCTATCCTATCCTCTATCCTATCCTATCCTCTATCCTATCCTATCCTCTATCCTATCCTATCCTCTATCCTATCCTATCCTCTATCCTATCCTATCCTCTATCCTATCATATCCTCTATCCTATCCTATCCTCTATCGTATCCTATCCTCTATACTATAATATCCTCTATCCTATCCTATCCTCTATCCTATCCTATCGTCAATCCCATCCAATCCTCAATCCTATTGTATCCTCTATCCTATAGTATCCTCTATCCTATCCTATCCTCTATCCTATCCTATCCTCTATCCTATCCTATCCTCTATCCTATCCTATCCTCTATCCTATCCTATCCTCTATCCTATCCTATCCTCTATCCTATCCTATCCTCTATCCTATCCTATCCTCTATCCTATCCTATCCTCTATCCTATCCTATCCTCTATCCTATCCTATCCTCTATCCTATCCTATCCTCTATACTATCCTATCCTCTATCCTATCCTATCCTCTATCCTATCGTATCCTCTATCCTATCCTATCCTCTATCCTATCCTATCCTCTATCCTATCCTATCCTCTATCCTATCCTATCCTCTATCCTATCCTATCCTCTATCCTATCCTATCCTCTATAATATCGTATCCTCTATAATATCTTATATTGTATCCTATCCTATCCTCTATCCTATCCTATCCTCTATCCCATCCTATCATCTATCCTATCCTATCCTCTATAATATCGTATCCTCTATAATATCGTATCCTCTATCCTATCCTATCCTCTTTCCTATCCTCTCCTCTTTCCTATCCTATCCTCTATATTATCATATCCTCTATCCTATCCTATCCTCTATCCTATCCTCCATCCTATCCTATTCTCTCTCCTATCCTTTCCTCTATAATATCGTATCTTCTATCGTATCCAATCCTCTATCCTATCCTATCCTCTATCCTATCCTATCCTTTATCCAATTCAATCTCATATCCTATCCTATCCTCTATCATATCCTATCCTCTATAGTATCCTATCTTCTATCGTATCCTATCCTCTATCCTATCCTATCCTATCCTCTATCCTATCCTATCCTCTATCCTATCCAATCCTCTATCCTATAATATCCTCTATCCCATCCTAATCTCTATCCTATCAATCCCCTATCCTATCCTCTATCCTATCCTATCCTCAATCCTATCCCATCCTCTATCCTATCCTATCCTCAATCCTATCCAATCCCCTATCCTACCCTCTATCCGAACCTATCCTCTATTCCATCCTATCCTCGATCCTATCCTATCCTCTATCCTATCCTATCCTCTATCCTATCCTATCCTCTATCCTATCATATCCTCTATCCTATCATATCCTCTATCCTATCCTATCCTCTATCCTATTCTATCCTCTATCCTATTTAATATTGTATCCTGTATCCTATCCTATCATCAATCCTATCCTATCCTCTATCGTCTCCTATCCTCTATCCTATCCTATCCTCTATCCTATCCTATCCTCTATCCTATCCTATCCTCTATCCTATCCTATCCTCTATCCTATCCTATCCTCTATCCTATCCTATCCTCTATCCTATTCTATCCTCTATCCTATTTAATATTGTATCCTGTATCCTATCCTATCATCAATCCTATCCTATCCTCTATCGTCTCCTATCGTCTATCCTATCCTATCCTCTATCCTATCCTATCCTCTATCCTATCCTATCTTCTATCCTATCCTATCCTCTATCCAATCCTATCCTCTATCCTATCCTATCCTCTATCCTATCCTATCCTCTATCCTATCCTATCCTCTATCCTATCCTATCCTCTATCCTATCATATCCTCTATCCTATCCTATCCTCTATCGTATCCTATCCTCTATACTATAATATCCTCTATCCTATCCTATCCTCTATCCTATCCTATCGTCAATCCCATCCAATCCTCAATACAATCCTATCCTCTATCCTATCCTATCCTCTATCCTATCCTATCCTCTATCCTATTCTATCCTCTATCCTATTTAATATTGTATCCTGTATCCTATCCTATCATCAATCCTATCCTATCCTCTATCGTCTCCTATCCTCTATCCTATCCAATCCCCTATGTTATCCTCTATCCTATCCTATCCTCTATCCTATCCTATCCTCAATCCTACTCTATACTCTATCCTATCCTATCCTCAATCCTATCCCATCCTCTATCCTATCCTATCCTCAATCCTATCCCATCCTCTATCCTATCCTATCCTCAATCCTATCCTATCCTCAATCCTATCCTATCCTATCCTCTATCCTATCCTATCCTCTATTATATCCTATCCTCAATCCTATCCTATCCTCTATCCTTTCCTATCCTCTTATCGTATCCTATCCTCTATCCTATCCTATCCTCTATCCTATCCTATCCTCTATCCTATCCTATCCTCTATCCTATCCTATCCTCTATCCTATCCTATCCTCTATCCTATCCTATCCTCTATCCTATCCTATCCTCTATCCTATCCTATCCTCTATCCTATCCTATCCTCTATCCTATCCTATCCTCTATCCTATCCTATCCTCTATCCTATCCTATCCTCTATCCTATCCTATCCTCTATCCTATCCTATCCTCTATCCTATCCTATCCTCTATCCTATCCTATCCTCTATCCTATCCTATCCTCTATCCTATCCTATCCTCTATCCTATCCTATCCTCTATTCTATCCTATCCTCTATCCTATCCTATCGTCTATCCTATCCTATCCTCTATAATATCGTATCCTCTATAATATCGTATATTGTATCCTATCCTATCCTCTATCCTATCCTATCCTCTATCCCATCCTATCATCTATCCTATCCTATCCTCTATAATATCGTATCCTCTATAATATCGTATCCTCTATCCTATCCTATCCTCTTTCCTATCCTCTCCTCTATCCTATCCTATCCTCTATATTATCATATCCTCTATCCTATCCTATCCTCTATCCTATCCTATCATCTATCCTATCCTATCCTCCATCCTATCCTATCCTCTATCGTCTCCTATCCTCTGTCCTATCCAATCCCCTATGTTATCCTCTATCCTATCCTATCCTCTATCCTATCCTATCCTCTATCCTATCCTATCCTCTATCATATCCTATCCTCTATCCTATCCTATCCTCTATCCTATCCTATCCTCTATCCTATCATATCCTATCCTCTATCCTATCCTATCCTCTATATTATCATATCGTCTATCCTATCCTATCCTCTGTCTTACCCTATCCTCTATCCTATCCTATCCTCTATCCCATCATATCCTCTATCCTATCCTATCCTCTATCCTATCCTATCCTCTATCCTATCCTATCCTCTATCCTATCCTATCCTCTATCCTATCCTATCCTCTATCCTATCCTATCCTCTATCCTATCCTATCCTCTATCCTATCCTATCCTCTATCCTATCCTATCCTCTATCCTATCCTATCCTCTATCCTATCCTATCCTCTATCCTATCCTATCCTCTATCCTATCCTATCCTCTATAATATCGTATCCTCTATAATATCTTATATTGTATCCTATCCTATCCTCTATCCTATCCTATCCTCTATCCCATCCTATAATCTATCCTATCCTATCCTCTATAATATCGTATCCTCTATAATATCGTATCCTCTATCCTATCCTATCCTCTTTCCTATCCTCTCCTCTATCCTATCCTATCCTCTATATTATCATATCCTCTATCCTATCCTATCCTCTATCCTATCCTCCATCCTATCCTATTCTCTATCCTATCCTTTCCTCTATAATATCGTATCTTCTATCGTATCCAATCCTCTATCCTATCCTATCCTCTATCCTATCCTATCCTTTATCCAATTCAATCTCATATCCTATCCTATCCTCTATCGTATCCTATCCTCTATAGTATCCTATCTTCTATCCTATCCTATCCTCTATCCTATCCTATCCTATCCTCTATCCTATCCTATCCTCTATCCTATCCTATCCTCTATCCTATCCTATCCTCTATCCTATAGTATCCTCAATCCTATCCTATCCTCTATCCTATCCTATAATCTTATCGTATCCTATCCTCTATCCTATCCTCCATCCTATCCTGTACTCTATCCTATCCTTTCCTCTATAATATCGTATCTTCTATCGTAACCTATCCTCTATCCTATCCTATCCCCTATCCTATCCTATCCTCCATCCTATCCTATCCTCCATGCTATCCAATCCCCTACCCTATCCTCAATCCTATCCTATCCTCTTTCCTATCCTAACCTCTATCCTATCCTATCCTCAATACTATCCTATCCTATCCTTTATCCTATCCAATCCTCTATCCTTTCCTCAATCCTATCCTATCCTCAATATAATCCAATACTCTATCCTATCCTATCCTCTATCGTATCCTATCCTCAATCCTATCCTATCCTATCCTCTATCCTATCCTATCCTCTATCCTATCCTATACTCTATCCTATCCTATCCTCTATCCTATCCTATCCTCTATCTTACCCTATCCTCTATCCTATCCTATCCTCTATCCTATCCTATCCTCTATCCTATCCTATCCTCTATCCTATCCTATCCTCTATCCTATCCTATCCTCTATCCTATCCTATCCTATCCCCTATCCTATCCTATCCTCTTTCCTATCCTCTCCTCTATCCTATCCTATCCTCTATATTATCATATCCTCTATCCTATCCTATCCTCTATCCTATCCTCCATCCTATCCTATAATCTTATCGTATCCTATCCTCTATCCTATCCTCCATCCTATCCTGTACTCTATCCTATCCTTTCCTCTATAATATCGTATCTTCTATCGTAACCTATCCTCTATCCTATCCTATCCTCTATCCTATCCTATCCTCCATCCTATCCTATCCTCCATGCTATCCAATCCCCTACCCTATCCTCAATCCTATCCTATCCTCTATCCTATCCTATCCTCTATCCTATCCTATCCTCAACACTATCCTATCCTATCCTTTATCCTATCCAATCCTCTATCCTTTCCTCAATCCTATCCTATCCTCAATATAATCCAATACTCTATCCTATCCTATCCTCTATCGTATCCTATCCTCAATCCTATCCTATCCTATCCTCTATCCTATCCTATCCTCTATCCTATCCTATACTCTATCCTATCCTATCCTCTATCCTATCCTATCCTCTATCCTATCCTATCCTCTATATTATCATATCGTCTATCCTATCCTATCCTCTATCTTACCCTATCCTCTATCCTATCCTATCCTCTATCCTATCCTATCCTCTATCCTATCCTATCCTCTATCCTATCCTATCCTCTATCCTATCCTCTCCTCTATCCTATCCTATCCTATCCCCTATCCTATCCTATCCTCTTTCCTATCCTCTCCTCTATCCTATCCTATCCTCTATATTATCATATCCTCTATCCTATCCTATCCTCTATCCTATCCTCCATCCTATCCTATTCTCTATCCTATCCTTTCCTCTATAATATCGTATCTTCTATCGTATCCTATCCTCTATCCTATCCTATCCTCTATCCTATCCTATCCTCTATAATATCGTATCCTCTATAATATCTTATATTGTATCCTATCCTATCCTCTATCCTATCCTATCCTCTATCCCATCCTATAATCTATCCTATCCTATCCTCTATAATATCGTATCCTCTATAATATCGTATCCTCTATCCTATCCTATCCTCTTTCCTATCCTCTCCTCTATCCTATCCTATCCTCTATATTATCATATCCTCTATCCTATCCTATCCTCTATCCTATCCTCCATCCTATCCTATTCTCTATCCTATCCTTTCCTCTATAATATCGTATCTTCTATCGTATCCAATCCTCTATCCTATCCTATCGTCAATCCCATCCAATCCTCAATACAATCCTATCCTCTATCCTATCCCATCCTCTATCCTATCCTATCCTCTAACCTATTCTGTTCTCTATCCTATTTAATATTGTATCCTGTATCCTATCCTATCATCAATCCTATCCTATCCTCTATCGTCTCCTATCCTCTATCCTATCCAATCCCCTATGTTATCCTCTATCCTATCCTATCCTCTATCCTATCCTGTCCTCTATCCTACTCTATACTCTATCCTATCCTATCCTCAATCCTATCCCATCCTCTATCCTATCCTATCCTCAATCCTATCACATCCTCTATCCTATCCTATCCTCAATCCTATCCAATCTCCTATCCTATCCTCAATCCTATCCTATCCTCATTCCTATCCTATCCTCAATCCTATCGTATCCTCTATCCTATAGTATCCTCTATCCTATCCTATCCTCTATCCTATACTATCCTCAATCCTATATTATCCTCAATCCTATCCTATCCTATCCTCTATCCTATCCTATCCTCTATTATATCCTATCCTCAATCCTATCCTATCCTCTATCCTTTCCTATCCTCTTATCGTATCCTATCCTCTATCCTATCCTATCCTCTATCCTATCCTATCCTCTATCCTATCCTATCCTCTATCCTATCCTATCCTCTATCCTATCCTATCCTCTATCCTATCCTATCCTCTATCCTATCCTATCCTCTATCCTATCCTATCCTCTATCCTATCCTCTCCTCTATCCTATCCTATCCTCTATCCTATCCTATCCTCTATCCTATCCTATCCTCTATCCTATCCTATCCTCTATCCTATCCTATCCTCTATCCTATCCTATCGTCTATCCTATCCTATCCTCTATAATATCATATCCTTTATAATATCGTATATTGTATCCTATCCTATCCTCTGTCCTATCCTATCCTCTATCCCATCCTATCATCTATCCTATCCTATCCTCTATAATATCGTATCCTCTATAATATCGTATCCTCTATCCTATCCTATCCTCTTTCCTATCCTCTCCTCTATCCTATCCTATCCTCTATATTATCATATCCTCTATCCTATCCTATCCTCTATCCTATCCTATCATCTATCCTATCCTATCCTCCATCCTATCCTATCCTCTATCGTCTCCTATCCTCTGTCCTATCCAATCCCCTATGTTATCCTCTATCCTATCCTATCCTCTATCCTATCCTATCCTCTATCCTATCCTATCCTCTATCATATCCTATCCTCTATCCTATCCTATCCTCTATCCTATCCTATCCTCTATCCTATCATATCCTATCCTCTATCCTATCCTATCCTCTATATTATCATATCGTCTATCCTATCCTATCCTCTATCTTACCCTATCATCTATCCTATCCTATCCTCTATCCCATCCTATCCTCTTTCCTATCCTCTCCTCTATCCTATCCTATCCTCTATATTATCATATCCTCTATCCTATCCTATCCTCTATCCTATCCTATCATCTATCCTATCCTATCCTCCATCCTATCCTATCCTCTATCGTCTCCTATCCTCTGTCCTATCCAATCCCCTATGTTATCCTCTATCCTATCCTATCCTCTATCCTATCCTATCCTCTATCCTATCCTATCCTCTATCATATCCTATCCTCTATCCTATCCTATCCTCTATCCTATCCTATCCTCTATCCTATCATATCCTATCCTCTATCCTATCCTATCCTCTATATTATCATATCGTCTATCCTATCCTATCCTCTATCTTACCCTATCATCTATCCTATCCTACCCTCTATCCTATCCTATCCTCTATCCTATCCTATCCTCTATCCTATCCTATCCTCTATCCTATCCAATCCTCTATCCTATAATATCCTCTATCCCATCCTAATCTCTATCCTATCAATCCCCTATCCTATCCTCTTTCCTATCCTATCCTCAATCCTATCCCATCCTCTATCCTATCCTATCCTCAATCCTATCCAATCCCCTATCCTACCCTCTATCCGATCCTATCCTCTATCCCATCCTATCCTCTATCCTATCCTATCCTCTATCCTATCCTATCCTCTATCCTATCCTATCCTGTATCCTATCATATCCTCTATCCTATCATATCCTCTATCCTATCCTATCCTCTATCCTATCCTATCGTCTATCCCATTCTATCCTCTTTCCTAACCCATCCTCTATCCCATCCAATCCTCAATCCTATCCTATCCACTATCCTATCCTATCCTCTATCCTATAGTATCCTCTATCCTATCCTATCATCTATCCTATCCTAAATCCTATCCTATCCTCAATCCCATCCTATCCTATCCTCTATCCTATCCTATCCTCTATCCTATCCTATCCTCTATCCTATCCTATCCTCAATCCTATCCTATCCTCTATCCTTTCCTATCCTCTTATCGTATCCTATCCTCTATCCTATCCTATCCTCTATCCTATCCTATCCTCTATCCTATGCTATCCTCTATCCTATCCTATCATCTATCCTATCCTATCCTCTATCCTATCCTATCCTCTATCCTATCATATCCTCTATCCTATCATATCCTCTATCCTATCCTATCCTCTATCGTATCCTATCCTCTATACTATAATATCCTCTATCCTATCCTATCCTCTATCCTATCCTATCGTCAATCCCATCCTATCCTCAATACAATCCTATCCTCTATAATATCGTATCCTCTATAATATCGTATATTGTATCCTATCCTATCCTCTATCCTATCCTATCATCTATCCTATCCTATCCTCCATCCTATCCTATCCTCTATCGACTCCTATCCTCTGTCCTATCCAATCCCCTATGTTATCCTCTATCCTATCCTATCCTCTATCCTATCCTATCCTCTATCCTATCCTATCCTCTATCATATCCTATCCTCTATCCTATCCTATCCTCTATCCTATCCTATCCTCTATCCTATCATATCCTATCCTCTACCCTATCCTATCCTCTATATTATCATATCGTCTATCCTATCCTATCCTCTATCTTACCCTATCCTCTATCCTATCCTATCCTCTATCCTATCCTCTATCCTATCATATCCTCTATCCTATCATATCCTCTATCCTATCCTATCCTCTATCCTATTCTATCCTCTATCCTATTTAATATTGTATCCTGTATCCTATCCTATCATCAATCCTATCCTATCCTCTATCGTCTCCTATCCTCTATCCTATCCTATCCTCTATCCTATCCTATCCTCTATCCTATCCTATCCTCTATAATATCGTATCCTCTATAATATCTTATATTGTATCCTATCCTATCCTCTATCCCATCCTATAATCTATCCTATCCTATCCTCTAAAATATCGTATCCTCTATAATATCGTATCCTCTATCCTATCCTATCCTCTTCCCTATCCTCTCCTCTATCCTATCATATCCTCTATATTATCATATCCTTTATCCTATCCTATCCTCTATCCTATCCTCCATCCTATCCTATTCTCTATCCTATCCTTTCCTCTATAATATCGTATCTTCTATCGTATCCAATCCTCTATCCTATCCTATCCTCTATCCTATCCTATCCTTTATCCTATCCTATCCTCAATCCTATCCCATCCTCTATCCTATCCTATCCTCAATCCTATCCAATCCCCTATCCTACCCTCTATCCGAACCTATTCTCTATTCCATCCTATCCTCGATCCTATCCTATCCTCTATCCTATCCTATCCTCCATCCTATCCTATCCTCCATCCTATCCAATCCCCGATCCTATCCTCTATCCTATCCTATCCTCTATCCTATCCTATCCTCTATCCTATCCTATCCTCTATCATATCCTATCCTCTATCCTATCCTATCCTCTATCCTATCCTATCCTCTATCCTATCATATCCTATCCTCTACCCTATCCTATCCTCTATATTATCATATCGTCTATCCTATCCTATCCTCTATCTTACCCTATCCTCTATCCTATCCTATCCTCTATCCTATCCTCTATCCTATCATATCCTCTATCCTATCATATCCTCTATCCTATCCTATCCTCTATCCTATTCTATCCTCTATCCTATTTAATATTGTATCCTGTATCCTATCCTATCATCAATCCTATCCTATCCTCTATCGTCTCCTATCCTCTATCCTATCCTATCCTCTATCCTATCCTATCCTCTATCCTATCCTATCCTCTATAATATCGTATCCTCTATAATATCTTATATTGTATCCTATCCTATCCTCTATCCCATCCTATAATCTATCCTATCCTATCCTCTAAAATATCGTATCCTCTATAATATCGTATCCTCTATCCTATCCTATCCTCTTCCCTATCCTCTCCTCTATCCTATCATATCCTCTATATTATCATATCCTTTATCCTATCCTATCCTCTATCCTATCCTCCATCCTATCCTATTCTCTATCCTATCCTTTCCTCTATAATATCGTATCTTCTATCGTATCCAATCCTCTATCCTATCCTATCCTCTATCCTATCCTATCCTTTATCCTATCCTATCCTCAATCCTATCCCATCCTCTATCCTATCCTATCCTCAATCCTATCCAATCCCCTATCCTACCCTCTATCCGAACCTATTCTCTATTCCATCCTATCCTCGATCCTATCCTATCCTCTATCCTATCCTATCCTCCATCCTATCCTATCCTCCATCCTATCCAATCCCCGATCCTATCCTCTATCCTATCCTATCCTCAATCCTATCCTATCCTCAAGCCTATCCTAGCCTATCCTCTATCCTATCCTATCCTCTATCCTATCCAATCCTCTATCCGATCCTATCCTCTATCCCATCCTATCCTCTATCCTATCCTATCCTCTATCCTATCCTATCCTCTATCCTATCCTATCCTCTATCCTATCCTATCCTCTATCCTATCCTATCCTGTATCCTATCATATCCTCTATCCTATCATATCCTCTATCCTATCCTATCCTCTATCCTATGCTATCGTCTATCCCATTCTATCCTCTTTCCTAACCCATCCTCTATCCCATCCAATCCTCTATCCTATAGTATCCTCTATCCTATCCTATCCTCTATCCTATCCTATCCTCCATCCTATCCTATCCTCCATCCTATCCAATCCCCTATCCTATCCTCAATCCTATCCTATCCTCATTCCTATCCTATCCTCAATCCTATCGTATCCTCTATCCTATAGTATCCTCTATCCTATCCTATCATCTATCCTATCCTAAATCCTATCCTATCCTCAATCCTATCCTATCCTATCCTCTATCCTATCCTATCCTCTAGCCTCTATCCTATCCTATCCTCTATCCTATCCTATCCTCAATCCTATCCTATCCTCTATCCTATCCTATAATCTTATCGTATCCTATCCTCTATCCTATCCTCCATCCTATACTGTACTCTATCCTATCCTTTCCTCTATAATATCGTATCTTCTATCGTAACCTATCCTCTTTCCTATCCTATCCTCTATCCTATCCTATCCTCTATCGTATCCTATCCTCTATCCTATCCAATCCTCTATCCTATCCTCTATCCTATCCTATCCTCTATCTTATCCTATCCTCTATCCTATCCAATCTTCTATCCTATCCTCTATCCTATCCTATCCTCTATCCTATCCTATTCTCTATCCTACCCTATCCTCTATCCTATCCTATAGTCTATCCTATCCTATCCTCTATCCTATCCAATAACATATCTTATCCTCTATCCTATCCTATCCTATTCTCTATCATATCCTATCCTCTATCGTATCCTATATTCTATCCTATCCAATCCTCTATCCTATCTTCTATCCTATCCAATCCTCTATCCTCTCCTCTATCCTATCCTATCCTCTACCCTATAATACCATGTATCCTATCCTATTCTCTATCCTATCCTATCCTATCCTCTATCTTATGCTCTACCCTATCCTATCAACTATCCTATCCTATCCTCACTCCTATCCTATCCTCTATCCTATCTTATCCTCTATCCTATAGTATCATACATCCTATCCTATCCTCTATCGTCTCCTATCCTCTATCCTATCCAATCCCCTATGTTATCCTCTATCCTATCCTAGCCTCTATAATATCCTATCCTCTTTCCTATAATATCATCTATCCTATCCTATCCTCTTTCCTATCCTATCCTCTATCCTATCCTCTCCTCTATCCTATCCTATCCTCTATCCTATCCTATCCTCTATCCTATCCTATCCTATATCCTATCCTATCCTCAATCCTATCCTATCCTCTATCCTATCCTATAATCTTATCGTATCCTATCCTCTATCCTATCCTCCATCCTATCCTGTACTCTATCCTATCCTTTCCTCTATAATATCGTATCTTCCATCGTAACCTATCCTCTATCCTATCCTATCCTCTATCCTATCCTATCCTCCATCCTATCCTATCCTCCATGCTATCCAATCCCCTACCCTATCCTCAATCCTATCCTATCCTCTATCCTATCCTATCCTCTATCCTATCCTATCCTCTATCCTATCCTATCCTCTATCCTATCCTATCCTCCATCCTATCCTATCCACCATGCTATCCAATCCCCTACCCTATCCTCTATCCTATCCTATCGTCTATCCTATCGTAGCCTCTATAATATCGTATCCTCTATAATATCGTATCCTCTATCCTATCCTATCCTCTATATTATCATATCCTCTATCCTATCCTATCCTCTATCCTACCTATCCTCCATCCTATCCTATCCTCTATCGTCTCCTATCCTCTGTCCTATCCAATCCCCTATGTTATCCTCTATCATATCCTAGCCTCTGTAATATCCTATCCTCTTTCCTATAATATCATCTATCCTATCCTATCCTCTTTCCTATCCTATCCTCTATCCTATCCTATCCTCTATCGTATCCTATCCTCTATCCTATCCAATCCTCTATCCTATCCTCTATCCTATCCTATCCTCTATCTTATCCTATCCTCTATCCTATCCAATCTTCTATCCTATCCTCTATCCTATCCTATCCTCTATCCTATCCTATTCTCTATCCTACCCTATCCTCTATCCTATCCTATAGTCTATCCTATCCTATCCTCTATCCTATCCAATAACATATCTTATCCTCTATCCTATCCTATCCTATTCTCTATCATATCCTATCCTCTATCGTATCCTATATTCTATCCTATCCAATCCTCTATCCTATCTTCTATCCTATCCAATCCTCTATCCTCTCCTCTATCCTATCCTATCCTCTACCCTATAATACCATGTATCCTATCCTATTCTCTATCCTATCCTATCCTATCCTCTATCTTATGCTCTACCCTATCCTATCAACTATCCTATCCTATCCTCAATCCTATCCTATCCTCTATCCTATCCTATTCTCTATTCTATCCTTTCCTCTATGCTATCCTATCCTCTATCCTATTCTATCCTCTATCCTATCTATATTCTATCCAATCCTATTCTCTATCCTATCCTATCCTCTATCGTATCATATCCTCTATCCTATCCAATCCTCTATCCTATCCTATCCTCAATCCTATCCTATCCTCTATCCTATCCTATTCTCTATCCTATCCTTTCCTCTAATATATCGTATCTTCTCTCGTATCCTATCCTCTATCCTATCTTATTCTCTATCCTATCCTATCCTCTATCATATCCTATCCTCTATCCTATCCTATCCTCTATCCTATCCTATCTTCTATCCTATCCTATCCTCAATCCTATTCTATCCTCTATCCTGTCCTATTCTCTATCCTATCCTTTCCTCTATAATATCGTATATTCTATCGTATCCTATCCTCTATCCTATCCTATTCTCTATCCTATCCTATCCTCTATCCTATCCTATCCTCAATCCTATCCTATCCTCTATCCTATCCTATAATCTTATCGTATCCTATCCTCTATCCTATCCTCCATCCTATCCTGTACTCTATCCTATCCTTTCCTCTATAATATCGTATCTTCCATCGTAACCTATCCTCTATCCTATCCTATCCTCTATCCTATCCTATCCTCCATCCTATCCTATCCTCCATGCTATCCAATCCCCTACCCTATCCTCTATCCTATCCTATCGTCTATCCTATCCTATCCTCTATAATATCGTATCCTCTATAATATCGTATATTGTATCCTATCCTATCCTCTATCCTATCCTATCCTCTATCCCATCCTATCATCTATCCTATCCTATCCTCTATAATATCGTATCCTCTATAATATCGTATCCTCTATCCTATCCTATCCTCTATATTATCATATCCTCTATCCTATCCTATCCTCTATCCTATCCTATCCTCTATCCTACCTATCCTCCATCCTATCCTATCCTCTATCGTCTCCTATCCTCTGTCCTATCCAATCCCCTATGTTATCCTCTATCATATCCTAGCCTCTGTAATATCCTATCCTCTTTCCTATAATATCATCTATCCTATCCTATCCTCTTTCCTATCCTATCCTCTATCCTATCCTATCCTCTATCGTATCCTATCCTCTATCCTATCCAATCCTCTATCCTATCCTCTATCCTATCCTATCCTCTATCTTATCCTATCCTCTATCCTATCCAATCTTCTATCCTATCCTCTATCCTATCCTATCCTCTATCCTATCCTATTCTCTATCCTACCCTATCCTCTATCCTATCCTATAGTCTATCCTATCCTATCCTCTATCCTATCCAATAACATATCTTATCCTCTATCCTATCCTATCCTATTCTCTATCCTATCCTATCCTCTATCTTATCCTATCCTCTATCCTATCCAATCTTCTATCCTATCCTCTATCCTATCCTATCCTCTATCCTATCCTATTCTCTATCCTACCCTATCCTCTATCCTATCCTATAGTCTATCCTATCCTATCCTCTATCCTATCCAATAACATATCTTATCCTCTATCCTATCCTATCCTATTCTCTATCATATCCTATCCTCTATCGTATCCTATATTCTATCCTATCCAATCCTCTATCCTATCTTCTATCCTATCCAATCCTCTATCCTCTCCTCTATCCTATCCTATCCTCTACCCTATAATACCATGTATCCTATCCTATTCTCTATCCTATCCTATCCTATCCTCTATCTTATGCTCTACCCTATCCTATCAACTATCCTATCCTATCCTCAATCCTATCCTATCCTCTATCCTATCCTATTCTCTATTCTATCCTTTCCTCTATGCTATCCTATCCTCTATCCTATTCTATCCTCTATCCTATCTATATTCTATCCAATCCTATTCTCTATCCTATCCTATCCTCTATCGTATCATATCCTCTATCCTATCGAATCCTCTATCCTATCCTATCCTCAATCCTATCCTATCCTCTATCCTATCCTATTCTCTATCCTATCCTTTCCTCTATAATATCGTATCTTCTCTCGTATCCTATCCTCTATCCTATCCTATTCTCTATCCTATCCTATCCTCTATCATATCCTATCCTCTATCCTATCCTATCCTCTATCCTATCCTATCCTCTATCCTATCCTATCCTCAATCCTATTCTATCCTCTATCCTGTCCTATTCTCTATCCTATCCTTTCCTCTATAATATCGTATATTCTATCGTATCCTATCCTCTATCCTATCCTATTCTCTATCATATCCTAGCCTCTATCCTATCCTCAATCCTATCCTATCCTCTATCCTATCCTATCCTCTACCCCATAATACCATGTACCCTATCCTATTCTCCTATGCTATATCTATCGTATGCTCTGTCCTATCCTATCAACTATCCTATCCTATCCTCAATCCTATCCTATTCTCTATCATATCCCATCCTCTATCCTATCCTATACTATCCTATCCTCTATAGTATTCTCTATCCTATCCTATCAACTATCCTATCCTATAGTCAATCCTATCCTATCCTCTATCCTATCCTATCCTCTATCGTATCCTATCCTCTATCCTATCCAATCCTCCATCCTATCCTCTATCCTATCCTCTATCCTATCCTATCCTCTATCCTATCCTGTCCTCTATCCTATCCTATCCGCTATCCTATCCTATCCTCTATCCAATCCTATCCTCTATCCTATCCTATCCTCTATCGTATCCTATCCTCTATCCTATCCAATCCTCTATCCTATCCTCTACCCTATCCTTTCCTCTATCCTATCCAATTCTCTATCCTATCCTCTATCCTATCCTATCCTCTATCCTATCCTATACTCTATTCTCTCCTATCCTCTATCCTATCCCATCCTCAATCCTATCCTTTCCTCTATCCTATAATCTATCCTATCCTATCCTCTTACTTATCCTATCCTCTATCCTATCCTATCCTGTATCCTATCCGATCCTCTATCCTATACTATCCTCTATCCTATCCTATCCTCAATCCAATCATATCCTCTATCCTATCCTATTCTCTATCCTATCCTATCCTCTATCCTATCCTACCCTCTATCCTATCCAATCCCCTATCCTATCCTCTATCCTATCCTATTCTCTATCCTATCCTTTCCTCTATAATATCGTATCTTCTATCGCATCCTATCCTCTATCAAATCCTATCCTCTATCCTATCCAATCTCATATATTATCCTATCCTCTATCATATCCTAATCCTCTATCGTATCCTATCTTCAATCCTATGCAATCCTCTATCCTATCCTCAATCCTATCCTATCCTCTATCCTATCCTATCCTCTATCCTATCCAATCCCCTATCCTATCCTCTATCCTCTATTATCCTCTACCCCACAATACCATGTATCCTATCCTCTATCGTATGCTCTATCCTATCCTATCAACTATCCTATCCTATCCTCAATCCTATCCTATCCTCTATCATATCCCACCCTCTATCCTATCCTATCCTATCTTATCCTCTATAGTATTCTCTATCCTATCCTATCAACTATCCTATCCTATCCTCAATCCTATCCTATCCTCTATCATATCCTATCCTCTATCCTATCCAACCCCCTATCCTATCCTCTATCGTATGCTATATCGTATCCTATCCTCTATCGTATGCCATCCTCAATCCTATCCTTTCCTCTATCCTATAATCTATCCTATCCTATCCTCTTACTTATCCTATCCTATCCTCTACCCTATCCAATCCTCTATCCTACCCTCTATCCTATCCTATCCTCTATCCTATCCTATTCTCTACCGTATCCTATCCTCTATCGTATCCTATCCTCTATCGTATGCTCTATCCTACCCTATCCTCTATCCTATCCAATCCCCAATCCTATCCTCTATCCTATCCTATCCTCTATCGTATCCTATCCTCTATCCTATCCAATCCTCTATCCCATTCTATCCTCTATCCTATCCTATCCTCAATCCGATCCTATCCTCTATCCTATCCTATTCTCTATCCTATCCTGTCCTCTATCCTATCCTATCCGCTATCCTATCCTATCCTCTATCCTATCCTACCCTCAATGCTATCCTATCCTCTATCCTATCGTATCCTCTATCCAATCCTATGCTCTATCCTATCCTCTATCCTATCCTTTCCTGTATAATATCGTATCTTCTATCGTATCCTATCCTCTATCCTATCTTATCCTCTATCCTATCCTATCCAATCTCATATCCTATCCAATCTCATATCCTATAATATCCTCTATCATATCCTATCCTCTATCGTATCCTATCATCTATCCTATCCAATCCTCTATCCTATCCTCAATCTTATCCTATCCTCCATCCTATCCTATCCTCTATGCTATAATATCCTCTATGCTATCCTATCCTCTATCCTATTCTATCCTCTATCCTATCCTATCCTCAATCCAATCCTATCCTCTATCCTATCCTATCCTCTATCGTATCCTATCCTCTATCCTATCCTATCCTCTATCCTATCTTATCCTCTCTCCTATCCTGTCCTCTATTCTATCCTATCCTCTATCTTATCCTATCCACTATCCTATCTTATCCTCTATCCTATCCTCTCCTCTATCCTATCCTATCCTCTATCCTATCCTATCCTCTATCCTATCTTATTCTCTATCGTATCCTGCCCTCTATTCTATCCTATCCTCTATCTTATCCAATCCACTATCCTATCCTATCCTCAATCGTATCCTATCCTATATCCTATCCTATCCTCTATGCTATCCTATCCTCTATCCTATTCTATCCCGTATCCTATCCTATCCCCAATCCTATTATATCCTCTATACTATCCTATCCTCTATCCTATCCTATTCTCTATCCTATCCTTTCCTCTATAATATCGTATCATCTATCGTATCCTATCCTCTATCCTATCCTATCCTCTATCGCATTCTATCCTCTATCCTATCCAATCCCCTATCCTATCCTCTGTCCTATCCTGCCCTCTATTCTATCCTATCCTCTATCTTATCCTATCCACTATCCTATCCTATCCTATCCTCTATCATATCCTATCCTCTATCCTATCCAACCCCCTATCCTATCCTCTATCCTATCCTATCCTCTATCCTATCCTATCCTCTATCGTATCCTATCCTCTATCCTATCCAATCCTCCATCCTATCCTCTATCCTATCCTCTATCCAATCCTATCCTCTATCCTATCCTATCCTCTATCGTATCCTATCCTCTATCCTATCCAATCCTCTATCCTATCCTTTACCCTATCCTATCCTCTATCCTATCCAATCCTCGATCCTATCCTCTATCCTATCCTATCCTCTATCCTATCCTATACTCTATTCTCTCCTATCCTCTATCCTATCCCATCCTCAATCCTATCCTTTCCTCTATCCTATAATCTATCTTATCCTATCCTCTTACTTATCCTATCCTCTATCCTATCCTATCCTCTATCCTATCCGATCCTCTATCCTATACTATCCTCTATCCTATCCTGTCCTCAATCCAATCCTATCCTCTATCCTATCCTATCCTCTATCCTATCCTATCCTCTATCCTATCCTATCCTCTATCCTATCCTATCCTCTATCCTATCCTATCCTCTATCCTATCCAATCCCCTATCCTATCCTCTATCCTATCCTATTCTCTATCCTATCCTGTCCTCTATCCAATCCTATATTCTATCGTATCCTATCATCTATCCTATCCAATCCTCTATCCTATCCTCAATCTTATCCTATCCTCCATCCTATCCTATCCTCTATGCTATCCTATCCTCTATGCTATCCTATCCTCTATCCTATTCTATCCTCTATCCTATCCTATCCTCAATCCAATCCTATCCTCTATCCTATCCTATCCTCTATCGTATCCTATCCTCTATCCTATCCTATCCTCTATCCTATCCTATCCTCAATCCAATCCTATCCTCTATCCTATCCTATCCTCTATCGTATCCTATCCTCTATCCTATCCTATCCTCTATCCTGTCCTATCCTCTATAGTATTCTATCCTCTATCCTATTCAATCCCCTATCCTATCCTCTGTCCTATCCTATCCACTATCATATCCTTTCCTCTATAATATCGTATCTTCTATCCTATCCTATACTCTATCCTATCCTATCCTCTATCATATCCTATCCTCTACCGTATCCTATCCTCTATCCTATCCTATCCTCTATCCTATCCTATCCTCTATCCTATCTTATCCTCTATCCTATCCTGTCCTCTATCCTATCCTATCCTCTATCCTATCCAATCTCATATCCTATCCAATCTCATATCCTATCCTCTATCATGTCCTATCCTCTATCGTATCCTATCCTCAATCGTATGCTCTATCCTATATTATTCTCTATCCTATCCAATCCCCTATCCAATCCTCTATCCTATCCGATCGTCTACCCTATTATACCATGTATCCTATCCTATTCTCTATCCTATCCTATCCTCAATCCTATCCTATCCTCTATCCTATCCTATCCTCTATCGTATCCTATCCTCTATCCTATCCAATCCTCTATGCTATCCTATCCTCTATCCTATTCTATCTTCTATCCTATCTATCCTCAACGCAATCCTATCATCTAGCATATCCTATCCTCTATCGTATCCTATCCTCTATCCTATCCTATCCTCTATCCTATCTTATCCTCTATCCTATCCTATCCTCTATCCTATCCTATCCTCTATCCTATCCTGCCCTCTATTCTATCCTATCCTCTATCTTATCCTATCCACTATCCTATCCTATCCTATCCTCTGCCATATCCTATCCTCTATCCTATCCAACCCCCTATCCTATCCTCTATCCTATCCTATCCTCTATCCTATCCTATCCTCTATCGTATCCTATCCTCTATCCTATCCAATACTCCATCCTATCCTCTATCCTATCCTCTATCCTATCCTATCCTCTATCCTATCCTGTCCTCTATCCTATCCTATCCGCTATCCTATCCTATCCTCTATCCAATCCTATCCTCTATCCTATCCTATCCTCTATCGTATCCTATCCTCTATCCTATCCAATCCTCTATCCTATCCAATCCCCTATCCTATCCTCTATCCTATCCTATTCTCTATCCTATCCTTTCCTCTATAATATCGTATCTTCTATCGCATCCTATCCTCTATCAAATCCTATCCTCTATCCTATCCTTTCCTCTATCCTATAATCTATCCTATCCTATCCTCTTACTTATCCTATCCTCTATCCGATCCTATCCTCTATCCTATCCAATCCTCTATACTATTCTATCCTCTATCCTATCCTATCCTCAATCCGATCCTATCATCTATCCTATCCTATCCTTTATCTTATCCTATCCTCTACCCTATCCTCTATCCTATCCTATCCTCTATCCTATCCTATACTCTATCCTATCCTATCCTCTATCCTATCCCATCCTCAATCCTATCCTTTCCTCTAACCTATAATCTATCCGATCCTATCCTCTTACTTATCCTATCCTCTATCCGATCCTATCCTCTATCCTATCCGATCCTCTATCCTATACTATCCTCTATCCTATCCTATCCTCAATCCAATCCTATCCTCTATCGTATCCTATCCTCTATCGTATCCAATCTCCTATCCTATCCTCTATCCTCTCCTATCCTCAATCCAATCCTATCCTCTATCCTATCCTATCCTCTATCGTATCCTATCCTCTGTCCTATCCAATCCTCTATCCTATTCTATTCTCTATCCTATCCTATCCTCAATCCAATCCTATCCTCTATCCTATCCTATACTCTATCCTATCCTATCCTCTATCGTATCCTATCCTTTATCCTATCCTGTCCTCTATCCTATCCTATCCTCTATCCTATCCTATCCTCTATCATATCCTATCCTCTATCCTATCCAACCCCCTATCCTATCCTCTATCCTATCCTATCCTCTATCGTGTGCTATTTCGTATCCTATCCTCTATCGTATGCTATATCGTATCCTATCCTCTATCGTATCCAATCTCCTATCCTATCCTCTATCCTCTCATATCCTCAATCAAATCCTATCCTCTATCCTATCCTATCCTCTATCGTATCCTATCCTCTATCCTATCCTGTCCTCTATCCTATCCTATCCTCTATCCTATCCTATCCTCTATCCTATCCCATCCTCAATCCTATCCTTTCCTCTATCCTATAATCTATCCTATCCTATCCTCTTACTTATCCTATTCTCTATCCTATCCTCTCCTCTATCCTATCCTATCCTCTTATCGTATCCTATCCTCTATCCTATCCTCAATCCTATCCTATCCTCTAACCTATCCTATCCTCTATCCTATCCTATCCTCTATCCTATCTTATCCTCTATCCTATCCTGCCCTCTATTCTATCCTATCCTCTATCTTATCCTATCCACTATCCTATCTTATCCTCTATCCTATCCTATCCTCTATCGTATGCTCTATCCTATCCTATCCTCTATCCTATCCAATCCCCTATCCAATCCTCTATCCTATCCTATCCTCTACCCTATAATACCATGTATCCTATCCTATTCTCTATCCTATCCTATCCTATCCTATCCTCTATCGTATGCTCTATCCTATCCTATCCTCTATGTTATCCTTTCCTCTATAATATCGTAACTTCTATCGTATCCTATCCTCTATCCTATCCTGTCTTCTATTCTATCCTATCCTCTATCCTATCCTATCCTCTATCCTATCCCATCCTCAATCCTATCCTTTCCTCTATCCTATAATCTATCCTATCCTATCCTCTATCCTATCCTCTATCGTATCCTATTCTCTATCCTATCCTTTCCTCTATAATGTCGTATCTTCTATCGTATCCTATCCTCTATCCTATCCTATCCTCCATCCTATCCTATCCTCTATGCCATCCTATCCTCTATCCTATTCTATCCTCTATCCTATCTATCCTCATTCCAATCCTATCATCTATCATATCCTATCCTCTACCGTATCCTATCTTCTATCCGATCCAATCCTCTATCCTATCCTCAATCCTATCCTATACTCTATCCTATCCTATCCTCTATCATATCCTATCCTCTACCGTATCCTATCCTCTATCCTATCCTTTCCTCTATCCTATCCTATCCTCTATCCTATCTTATCGTCTATCCTATCCTGTCCTCTATCCTATCCTATCCTCTATCCTATCCAATCTCATATCCTATCCAATCTCATATCCTATCCAATCTCATATCCTATCCTATCCTCTATCATAACCAATCCCCTATCCAATCCTCTGTCCTATCCGATCCTCTACCCTATTATACCATGTATCCTATCCTATTCTCTATCCTATCCTATCCTCAACCCTATCCTATTCTCTATCCTATCCTATCCTCTATCGTATCCTATCCTCTATCCTATCCTATCCACTAGCCTATCTTATCCTTTATCCTATCCTATCCTCTATCCTATTTATCCTCAACCCAATCCTATCATCTATCATATCCTATCCTCTATCGTATCCTATCCTCTATCCAATTCTCTATCCTATCCTATCCTCTACCCTATAATACCATGTATCCTATCATATTCTCTATCCTATCCTATCCTATCCTATCCTCTATCGTATGCTCTATCCTATCCTATCCTCTATCGTATCCTATCCTCTATCCTATCCAATCCTCTATCCTATCCTCAATCCTATCCTATCCTCCACTCTATCCTATCCTCAATCCTATCCTATCCTCAATCCTATCCTATCCTATATCCTATCCAATCCTCTATGCTATCCTATCCTCTATACTATTCTATCCTCTATCTTATCCTATCCTCAATCCAATCCTATCCTCTATCCTATCCTATCCTCTATCGTATCCTATCCTCTATCCTATCCAATCCTCTATCCTATCCTCAATCCTATCCTATCCTCCACTCTATCCTATCCTCTATCCTATCCTATACTCTATCGTATCCTATCCTCTATCCTATCCAATCGTCTATCCTATCCTCTATCCTATCCTATCCTCTATCCTATCCTCTATCCTATCCTATCCTCAAACCTATCCTATCCTCTATCCTATCCTATCCTCTTATCGTATCCTATCATCTATCCTATCCTCAATCCTATCCTATCCTCTATAATGTCGTATCTTCTATCGTATCCTATCCTCTATATTATCCTATCCTCCATCCTATCCTATCCTCTATGCCATCCTATCCTCTATGCTATTCTATCCTCTATCCTATCTATCCTCAATCCAATCCTATCATCTATCATATCCTATCCTCTTCCGTATCCTATCCTCTATCCTATCCTCAATCCTATCCTATACTCTATCCTATCCTATCCTCTATCATATCCTATCCTCTACCGTATCCTATCCTCTATCCTATCCTATCCTCTATCCTATCCTATCCTCTATCCTATCTTATCCTCTATCCTATCCTGTCCTCTATCCTATCCTATCCTCTATCCTATCGAATCTCATTTCCTATCCAATCTCATATCCTATCCTATCCTCTATCATGTCCTATCCTCTATCGTATCCTATCTTCTATCCTATCCAATCCTCTATAATATCCTATCCTCTATCCTATCCTATCCTCTATCGTATCCTATCCTCTATCCTATCCAATCCTCTATGCTATCCTATCCTCTATCCTATTCTATCTTCTATCCTATCTATCCTCAACCCAATCCTATCATCTATCATATCCTATCCTCTATCGTATCCTATCCTCTATCCTATCCTATCCTCTATCCTATCTTATCATCTATCCTATCCTATCCTCTATCCTATCCTCTATCCTATCCTGCCCTCTATTCTATCCTATCCTCTATCTTATCCTATCCACTATCCTATCTTATCCTCTATCCTATCCTATCCTCTATCCTGTCCTATCCTCTATAGTATTCTATCCTCTATCCTATTCAATCCCCTATCCTATCCTCTTGTCCTATCCTATCCACTATCATATCCTTTCCTCTATAATATCGTATCTTCTATCCTATCCTATACTCTATCCTATCCTATCCTCTATCATATCCTATCCTCTATCCTATCCTATCCTCTATCCTATTCTCTCAACTATCCTATCCTATCCTCAATCCTATCCTATCCTCTATCCTATCCTATCCTCTATCGTATGCTATATCGTATCCTATCCACTATCGTATGCTATATCGTATCCTATCCTCTATCGTATCCAATCCCCTATCCTATCCTCTATCCTCTCCTATACTCAATCCAATCCTATCCTCTATCCTATCCTATCCTCTATCGTATCCTATCCTCTATCCTATCCAATCCTCTATCCTATTCTATCCTCTATCCTATCCTATCCTCAATCCGATAATATCCTCTATCCTATCCTATCCTTTATCTTATCCTATCCTCTACCCTATCCAATCCTCTATCCTATCCTCTATCCTATCCTATCCTCTATCCTATCCTGTCCTCTATCCTATCCTATCCTCCACCCTATCCTATCCTCTATCCTATCCTATACTCTATCGTATCCTATCCTCCACCCTATCCTATCCTCTATCCTATCCTATACTCTATCGTATCCTATCCTCTATCCTATCCAATCCTCTATCCTATCCTCTATCCTATCCTATCCTCTATCCTATCCAATCCCCTATCCAATCCTATATCCTATCCTATCCTCTACCCTATAATACCATGTATCCTATCCTATTCTCTATCCTATCCTATCCTATCCTATCCTCTATCGTTTGCTCTATCCTACCCTATCCTCTATCCTATCCAATCCCCTATCCTATCCTCTATCCTATCCTATCCTCTATCCTATCCTCTATCCTATCCTCTATCCTATCCTATCCTCTATCCTATCCTATCCTCTATCCTATCTTACCCTCTATCCTATCCTGTTCTCTATTCCATCCTCTCCTCTATCTTATCCTATCCACTATCCTATCTTATCTTCTATCTTACCCTATCCTCTCCTCTATCCTATCCTCTCCTCTATCCTATCCTATCCTCTATCCTATCCTATCCTCAAACCTATCCTATCCTCTATCCTATCCTATCCTCTTATCGTGTCCTATCATCTATCCTATCCTCAATCCTATCCTACCCTCTAACCTATCCTATCCTCTATCCTATCCAATCCTCTATCCTACCCTCAATCCTATCCTATCGTCCACACTATCCTATCCTCTATCCTATCCTATACTCTATCGTATCCTATCCTCTATCCTATCCTATTCTCTATCCTATCCTGTCCTCTATTCTATCCTATCCTCTATCTTATCCAATCCACTATCCTATCCTATCCTCAATCCTATCCTATCCTATATCCTATCCTATCCTCTATGCTCTCCTATCCTCTTTCCTATTCTATCCTGTATCCTATCCTATCCCCAATCCTATTATATCCTCTATACTATCCTATCCTCTATCCTATCCTATTCTCTATCCTATCCTTTCCTCTATAATATCGTATCATCTATCGTATCCTATCCTCTATCCTATCCTATCCTCTATCGCATTCTATCCTCTATCCTATCCAATCCCCTATCCTATCCTCTGTCCTATCCTATCCTCTATAATATCGTATCTTCTATCGTATCCTATCCTCTATCCTACCCTATCCAATCTCATATCCTATCCAATCTCATATCCTATCCTATCCTCTATCATGTCCTATCCTCTATCGTATCCTATCTTCTATCCTATCCAATCCTCTATAATATCCTATCCTCTATCCTATCCTATCCTCTATCGTATCCTATCCTCTATCCTATCCAATCCTCTATGCTATCCTATCCTCTATCCTATTCTATCCTCTATCCTATTCAATCCCCTATCCTATCCTCTGTCCTATCCTATCCACTATCATATCCTTTCCTCTATAATATCGTATCTTCTATCCTATCCTATACTCTATCCTATCCTATCCTCTATCATATCCTATCCTCTATCCTATCCTATCCTCTATCCTATTCTATCAACTATCCTATCCTATCCTCAATCCTATCCTATCCTCTATCCTATCCTATCCTCTATCGTATGCTATATCGTATCCTATCCACTATCGTATGCTATATCGTATCCTATCCTCTATCGTATCCAATCCCCTATCCTATCCTCTATCCTCTCCTATACTTAATCCAATCCTATCCTCTATCCTGTCCTATCCTCTATAGTATTCTATCCTCTATCCTATTCAATCCCCTATCCTATCCTCTGTCCTATCCTATCCACTATCATATCCTTTCCTCTATAATATCGTATCTTCTATCCTATCCTATCCTCTATCCTATCCTATCCTCTATCGTATCCTATCCTCTATCCTATCCAATCCTCTATCCTATCCTCTATCCTATCCTATCCTCTATCCTATCCAATCCTCCATCCTATCCTCTATCCTATCCTATCCTCTATCCTATCCTATCCTCTATCCTATCCTATCCTCTATCCTATCCAATCCTCTATCCTATCCTCTATCCTATCCTATCCTCTATCCTATCCAATCCCCTATCCTATCCTCTATCCTATCCTATTCTCTATCCTATCCTTTCCTCTATAATATCGTATCTTCTATCGCATCCTATCCTCTATCAAATCCTATCCTCTATCCTATCCAATCTCATATATTATCCTATCCTCTATCATATCCTAATCCTCTATCGTATCCTATCTTCTATCCTATCCAATCCTCTATCCTATCCTCAATCCTATCCTATCCTCTATCCTATCCTATCCTCTATCGTATCCTATCCTCTATCCTATCCTATCCTCTATCCTATCCCATCCTCAATCCTATCCTTTCCTCTATCCTATAATCTATCCTATCCTATCCTCTTACTTATCCTATCCTCTATCCTATCCTATCCTCTATCCTATCCGATCCTCTATCCTATACTATCCTCTATCCTATCCTATCCTCAATCCAATCCTATCCTCTATCGTATCCTATCCTCTATCCTATCCTATCCTCTATCCTATCCTATCCTCTATCCTATCCAATCCCCTTTCCTATCCCCTATCCTATCCTATTCTCTATCCTATCCTTTCCTCTATAATATCGTATCTTCTATCGCATTTTATCCTCTATCCTATCCTATCCTATCCTATCCTCTATAGTATTCTCTATCCTATCCTATCAACTATCCTATCCAATCCTCTATCCTATTCTATTCTCTATCCTATCCTATCCTCAATCCAATCCTATCCTCTATCCTATCCTATCCTCTATCCTATCCTATCCTCTATCCTATCTTATCCTCTATCCTATCCTATCCTCTATCGTATGCTCTATCCTATCCTATCCTCTATCCTATCCAATCCCCTATCCAATCCTCTATCCTATCCTATCCTCTACCCTATAATACCATGTATCCTATCCTATTCTCTATCCTATCCTCTCCTATCCTATCCTCTATCGTATGCTCTATCCTATCCTATCCTCTATGTTATCCTTTCCTCTATAATATCGTAACTTCTATCGTATCCTATCCTCTATCCTATCCTGTCCTCTATTCTATCCTATCTTCTATTTTATCCTATCCTCTATCCTATCCCCTCTTCTATCCTATCCTATCCTCTATCCTATCCTCTCTTCTATTATCTCCTATCCTCTATCCTATCATATCCTCAATCCTATCCTATCCTCTTTCCTATCCTATCCTATATCCTATCCTCTTCTCTATCCTATCCTTTCCTCTATAATATCGTATCATCTATCGTATCCTATCCTCTATCCTATCCTATCCTCTATCCTATTCTATTCTCTATCCTATCCTATCCTCAATCCAATCCTATCCTCTATCCTATCCTATACTCTATCCTATCCTATCCTCTATCGTATCCTATCCTTTATCCTATCCTGTCCTCTATCCTATCCTATCCTCTATCCTATCCTATCCTCTATCCTATCACATCCTCAATCCTATCCTTTCCTCTATCCTATATTCTATCCTATCCTATCCTCTCACTTATCCTATCCTCTATCCTATACTATCCTCTACCCTATCCAATCCTCTATCCTACCCTCTATCCTATCCTATCAACTATCCTATCCTATCCTCAATCCTATGCTATCCTCTATCATATCCTATCCTCTATCCTATCCAACCCCCTATCCTATCCTCTATCCTATCCTATCCTCTATCGTGTGCTATATCGTATCCTATCCTCTATCGTGTGCTATATCGTATCCTATCCTCTATCGTATGCTATATCGTATCCTATCCTCTATCGTATCCAATCTCCTATCCTATCCTCTATCCTCTCCTATCCTCAATCAAATCCTATCCTCTATCCTATCATATCCTCTATCTTATCCTATCCTCTATCCTATCCTGTCCTCTATCCTATCCTATCCTCTATCCTATCCTATCCTCTATTCTATCCCATCCTCAATCCTATCCTTTCCTCTATCCTATAATCTATCCTATCCTATCCTCTTACTTATACTATTCTCTATCCTATCCTATCCTCGATCCTATCCTATCCTCAAACCTATCCTATCCTCTATCCTATCCTATCCTCTTATCGTATCCTATCCTCTATCCTATCCTCAATCTTATCCTATCCTCTAACCTATCCTATCCTCTATCCTATCCTATCCTCTATCCTATCTTATCCTCTATCCTATCCTATCCTCTATCGTATGCTCTATCCTATCCTATCCTCTATCCTATCCAATCCCCTATCCAATCCTCTATCCTATCCTATCCTCTACCCTATAATACCATGTATCCTATCCTATTCTCTATCCTATCCTCTCCTATCCTATCCTCTATCGTATGCTCTATCCTATCCTATCCTCTATGTTATCCTTTCCTCTATAATATCGTAACTTCTATCGTATCCTATCCTCTATCCTATCCTGTCCTCTATTCTATCCTATCTTCTATTTTATCCTATCCTCTATCCTATCCCCTCTTCTATCCTATCCTATCATCTATCCTATCCTCTCTTCTATTATCTCCTATCCTCTATCCTATCATATCCTCAATCCTATCCTATCCTCTTTCCTATCCTATCCTATATCCTATCCTCTTCTCTATCCTATCCTTTCCTCTATAATATCGTATCATCTATCGTATCCTATCCTCTATCCTATCCTATGCTCTATCCTATTCTATTCTCTATCCTATCCTATCCTCAATCCAATCCTATCATCTATCCTATCCTATACTCTATCCTATCCTATCCTCTATCGTATCCTATCCTTTATCCTATCCTGTCCTCTATCCTATCCTATCCTCTTTCCTATCCTATCCTCTATCCTATCCCATCCTCAATCCTATCCTTTCCTCTATCCTATAATCTATCCTATCCTATCCTCTTACTTATCCTATCCTCTATCCTATACTATCCTCTACCCTATCCAATCCTCTATCCTACCCTCTATCCTATCCTATCAACTATCCTATCCTATCCTCAATCCTATGCTATCCTCTATCATATCCTATCCTCTATCCTATCCAACCCCCTATCCTATCCCCTATCCTATCCTATCCTCTATCGTGTGCTATATCGTATCCTATCCTCTATCGTATGCTATATCGTATCCTATCCTCTATCGTATCCAATCTCCTATCCTATCCTCTATCCTCTCCTATCCTCAATCAAATCCTATCCTCTATCCTATCATATCCTCTATCGTATCCTATCCTCTATCCTATCCTGTCCTCTATCCTATCCTATCCTCTATCCTATCCTATCCTCTATTCTATCCCATCCTCAATCCTATCCTTTCCTCTATCCTATAATCTATCCTATCCTATCCTCTTACTTATCCTATTCTCTATCCTATCCTATCCTCTATCCTATCCTATCCTCAAACCTATCCTATCCTCTATCCTATCCTATCCTCTTATCGTATCCTATCCTCTATCCTATCCTCAACCTTATCCTATCCTCTAACCTATCCTATCCTCTATCCTATCCCATCCTCAATCCTATCCTTTCCTCTATCCTATAATCTATCCTATCCTATCCTCTATCCTATCCTCTTTAGTATCCTATTCTCTATCCTATCCTTTCCTCTATAATATCGTATCTTCTATCGCATTTTATCCTCTATCCTATCCTATCCTATCCTATCCTCTATAGTATTCTCTATCCTATCCTATCAACTATCCTATCCTATCCTCAATCCTATCCTATCCTCTATCATATCCTATGCTCTATCCTATCCAACCACCTATCCTATCCTCTATCATATCCTATGCTCTATCCTATCCAACCACCTATCCTATCCTCTATCCTATCCTATCCTCTATCGTATGCTATATCGTATCCTATCCTCTATTGTATGCTATATCGTATCCTATCCTCTATCGTATCCAATCTCCTATCCTATCCTCTATCCTCTCCTATCCTCAATCCAATCCTATCCTCTATCCTATCCTATCCTCTATCGTATCCTATCCTCTGTCCTATCCAATCCTCTATCCTATTCTATTCTCTATCCTATCCTATCCTCAATCCAATCCTATCCTCTATCCTATCCTATACTCTATCCTATCCTATCCTCTATCGTATCCTATCCTTTATCCTATCCTGTCCTCTATCCTATCCTATCCTCTATCCTATCCTATCCTCTATCCTATCCCATCCTCAATCCTATCCTTTCCTCTATCCTATAATCTATCCTATCCTATCCTCTTACTTATCCTATCCTCTATCCTATCCTATCCTCTACCCTATCCAATCCTCTATCCTACCCTCTATCCTATCCTATCAACTATCCTATCCTATCCTCAATCCTATGCTATCCTCTATCATATCCTATCCTCTATCCTATCCAACCCCCTATCCTATCCTCTATCCTATCCTATCCTCTATCGTGTGCTATATCGTATCCTATCCTCTATCGTATGCTATATCGTATCCTATCCTCTATCGTATCCAATCTCCTATCCTATCCTCTATCCTCTCCTATCCTCAATCAAGTCCTATCCTCTATCCTATCATATCCTCTATCGTATCCTATCCTCTATCCTATCCTATCCTCAATCAAATCCTATCCTCTATCCTATCATATCCTCTATCCTATCCTATCCTCTATTCTATCCCATCCTCAATCCTATCCTTTCCTCTATCCTATAATCTATCCTATCCTATCCTCTTACTTATCCTATTCTCTATCCTATCCTATCCTCTATCCTATCCTATCCTCAAACCTATCCTATCCTCTTATCGTATCCTATCCTCTATCCTATCCTCAATCTTATCCTATCCTCTAACCTATCCTATCCTCTATCCTATCCTATCCTCTATCCTATTCTATTCTCTATCCTATCCTATCCTCAATCCAATCCTATCCTCTATCCTATCCTATACTCTATCCTATCCTATCCTCTATCGTATCCTATCCTCTATCCTATCCTGTCCTCTATCCTATCCTATCCTCTATCCTATCCTATCCTCTATCCTATCCCATCCTCAATCCTATCCTTTCCTCTATCCTATAATCTATCCTATCCAATCCTCTATCCTATCCTCTATCGTATCCTATTCTCTATCCTATCCTTTCCTCTATAATGTCGTATCTTCTATCGTATCCTATCCTCTATCCTATCCTATCCTCCATCCTATCCTATCCTCTATGCCATCCTATCCTCTATCATATCCTATCATCTATCCTATCCAATCCGATATCCTATCCTCAATCCTATCCTATCCTCTAACCTATCCTATCCTCTATCCTATCCTCTATCCTATCTTATCCTCTATCCTATCCTGTCCTCTATTCTATCCTATCCTCTATCTTATCCTATCCACTATCCTATCTTATCCTCTATCCTATCCTATCCTCTATCCTATCCTCTATCGTATCCTATTCTCTATCCTATCCTTTCCTCTATAATGTCGTATCTTCTATCGTATCCTATACTCTATCCTATCCTATCCTCCATCCTATCCTATCCTCTATGCCATCCTATCCTCTATGCTATTCTATCCTCTATCCTATCTATCCTCAATCCAATCCTATCATCTATCATATCCTATCCTCTTCCGTATCCTATCCTCTTCCGTATCCTATCCTCTATCCTATCCTATCCTCTATCCTATCCTATCCTCTATCCTATCCTATCCTCTATCCTATCCGATACTCCACCCTATTATACCATGTATCCTATCCTATTCTCTAACGTATCCTATCCTCAATCCTATCCTATTCTCTATCCTATCCTATCCTCTATCATATCCTATCCTCTACCGTATCCTATCCTCTATCCTATCCTATCCTCTATCCTATCCTATCCTCTATCCTATCCTATCCTCTATCCTATCCGATACTCCACCCTATTATACCATGTATCCTATCCTATTCTCTAACCTATCCTATCCTCAATCCTATCCTATTCTCTATCCTATCCTATCCTCTATCGTATCCTATCCTCTATCCTATCCTATCCACTATCCTATCTTATCCTCTATCCTATCCTATCCTCTATCCTATCTATCCTCAACCCAATCCTATCATCTATCATATCCTATCCTCTATCGTATCCTATCCTCTATCCTATCCTATCCTCTATCCTATCTTATCCTTTATCCTATCCAATCTCATATCCTATCCTATCCTCTATCCTATCCTGCCCTCTATTCTATCCTATCCTCTATCTTATCCTATCCACTATCCTATCTTATCCTCTATCCTATCCTATCCTCTATCCTGTCCTATCCTCTATAGTATTCTATCCTCTATCCTATTCAATCCCCTATCCTATTCTCTGTCCTATCCTATCCACTATCATATCCTTTCCTCTATAATATCGTATCTTCTATCCTATCCTATACTCTAACCTATCCTATCCTCTATCCTATCCTATCCGCTATCCTATCCTATCCTCTATCCTATCCTACCCTCAATGATATCCTATCCTCTATCCTATCGTATCCTCTATCCAATCCTATGCTCTATCCTATCCTCTATCCTATCCTTTCCTCTATAATATCGTATCTTCTATCGTATCCTATCCTCTATCCTATCCTATTCTCTATCCTATCCTATCCTCTATCATATCCTATCCTCTATCCTATCCTATCCTCTATCCTATCCTATCCTCTATCCTATCCTATCCTGTATCCTATCCTATCCTCTATCCTATCCTATCCTCTATTCTATCCAATCTCATATCCTATCCAATCTCATATCCTACCCTATCCTCTATCATGTCCTATCCTCTATCGTATCCTATCTTCTATCCTATCCAATCCTCTATCCTATCCTCAATCCTATCCTATCCTCTATCCTATCCTATCCTCTATCCTATCCTATCCTCTATCCTATCCTATCCTCTATCCTATCCTATCCTCTATCCTATCCTATCCTCTATCCTATCCTATCCTCTATCCTATCCTATCCTGTATAATATCCTCTATCCTATCCTATCCTGTATCCTATCCAATCCCCTATCCAATCCTCTATCCTATCCGATCCTCTAGCCTATTATACCATGTATCCTATCTTATTCCCTATCCTATCCTATCCTCTATCCTATCCTATCCTCTATCCTATCTTATCCTCTATCCTATCCTATCCTCTATCCTATCCTGTCCTCTATTCTATCCTATCCTCTATCTTATCCTATCCACAATCCTATCTTATCCTCTACCCTATCCTATCCTCCATCCTATCCTATCCTCTATCCTATCCTATCCTCTATCCTATCCAATCCACTACTCAATCCTATATCCTATCCTATACTCTACCCTATAATACCATGTATCCTATCCTATTCTCTATCCTATCCTATCCTATCCTATCGTCTATCGTATGCTCTATCCTATTCTATCCACTATCCTATCCTATCCTCAATCCTATCCTATCCTCTATCCTATCCTATCCTCAATCCAATCCAATATTCTATCCTATCCTATCATCTATCGTATGCTCCATCCTATCCTATCCTCTATCCTATCCTCAATCCTATCCTATCCTCAATCCTATCCTATCCTCTATCCAATCCTATACTCTATCCTATCCTATCCTCTATCGTATCCTATCCTCTATCCTATCCTCTATCCTATCCTATCCTCTATCGTATCCTATTCTCTATCCTATCCTATCCTCTATCCTATCCTATCCTCCATCGTATGCTCTATCCTATCCTATCCTCTATCCTATCCTATCCTCAATCCAATCCTATCCTCTATCCTATCCTATCCACTATCCTATCTTATCCTCTATCCTATCCTATCCTCTATCCTATCTATCCTCAACCCAATCCTATCATCTATCCTATCCTATTCTCTATCCTATCCTATCCTCTATCATATCCTATCCTCTATCCTATCCTATCCTCTATCCTATCCTATCCTCTATCCTATCCTATCCTGTATCCTATCCTATCCTCTATCCTATCCTATCCTCTATTCTATCCAATCTCATATCCTATCCAATCTCATATCCTACCCTATCCTCTATCATGTCCTATCCTCTATCGTATCCTATCTTCTATCCTATCCAATCCTCTATCCTATCCTCAATCCTATCCTATCCTCTATCCTATCCTATCCTCTATCCTATCCTATCCTCTATCCTATCCTATCCTCTATCCTATCCTATCCTCTATCCTATCCTATCCTCTATCCTATCCTATCCTCTATCCTATCCTATCCTCTATCCTATCCTATCCTGTATCCTATCCTCTATCCTATCCTATCCTGTATCCTATCCAATCCCCTATCCAATCCTCTATCCTATCCGATCCTCTAGCCTATTATACCATGTATCCTATCTTATTCCCTATCCTATCCTATCCTCTATCCTATCCTATCCTCTATCCTATCTTATCCTCTATCCTATCCTATCCTCTATCCTATCCTGTCCTCTATTCTATCCTATCATCTATCTTATCCTATCCACAATCCTATCTTATCCTCTACCCTATCCTATCCTCCATCCTATCCTATCCTCTATCGTATTCTATCCTCTATCCTATCCAATCCCCTATCCTATCCTCTGTCCTATCCTATCCTCTATAATATCGTATCTTCTATCGTATCCTATCCTCTATCCTATTTTATCCTCTATCCTGTCCTATCCAATCTCATATCCTATCCAATCTCATATCCTATCCTATCCTCTATCTTATCCTATCCACTATCCCATCTTATCCTCTATCCTATCCTATCCTCTATCCTGTCCTATCCTCTATAGTATTCTATCCTCTATCCTATTCAATCCCCATTCCTATTCTCTGTCCTATCCTATCCACTATCATATCCTTTCCTCTATAATATCGTATCTTCTATCCTATCCTATACTCTAACCTATCCTATCCTCTATCATATCCTATCCTCTATCCTATCCTATCCTCTATCCTATCCTATCCTCTATCCTATCTTACCCTCCATCCTATCCTGTCCTCTATTCCATCCTATCCTCTATCTTAACCTATCCACTAACCTATCTTATCTTCTATCTTATCCTATCTTCTCCTCTATCCTATCCTCTCCTCTATCCTATCCTATCCTCTATCCTATCCTATCCTCCATCCTATGTTATCCTCTATCTTATCCTATCCACAATCCTATCTTATCCTCTACCCTATCCTATCCTCCATCCTATCCTATCCTCTATCGTATTCTATCCTCTATCCTATCCAATCCCCTATCCTATCCTCTGTCCTATCCTATCCTCTATAATATCGTATCTTCTATCGTATCCTATCCTCTATCCTATTTTATCCTCTATCCTGTCCTATCCAATCTCATATCCTATCCAATCTCATATCCTATCCTATCCTCTATCTTATCCTATCCACTATCCTATCTTATCCTCTATCCTATCCTATCCTCTATCCTGTCCTATCCTCTATAGTATTCTATCCTCTATCCTATTCAATCCCCTATCCTATTCTCTGTCCTATCCTATCCACTATCATATCCTTTCCTCTATAATATCGTATCTTCTATCCTATCCTATACTCTAACCTATCCTATCCTCTATCATATCCTATCCTCTATCCTATCCTATCCTCTATCCTATCCTATCCTCTATCCTATCTTACCCTCCATCCTATCCTGTCCTCTATTCCATCCTATCCTCTATCTTAACCTATCCACTAACCTATCTTATCTTCTATCTTATCCTATCTTCTCCTCTATCCTATCCTCTCCTCTATCCTATCCTATCCTCTATCCTATCCTATCCTCCATCCTATGTTATCCTCTATCCTATCCTATCCTCTATCCTATCATATCCTCTATCCTATCCTATCCTCTATCCTATCCAATCCTCCATCCTATCCTCTATCCTATCCTCTATCCTATCCTATCCTCTATCCTATCCTATCCTCCATCCTATGTTATCCTCTATCCTATTCTATCCTCTATCCTATCATATCCTCTATCCTATCCTTTCCTCTATCCTATAATCTATCCTATCCTATTCTCTTACTTATCCTATCCTCTATCCTATCCTATCCTCTATCCTATCCGATCCTCTATCCTATACTATCCTCTATCCTATCCTATCCTCAATCCAATCCTATCCCCTATCCTATCCTATCCTCTATCCTATCCTATCCTCTATCGTATCCTATCCTCTATCCTATCCAATCCCCTATCCTATCCTCTATCCTATCCTATTCTCTATCCTATCCTTTCCTCTATAATATCGTATCTTCTATCGCATCCTATCCTCTATCAAATCCTATCCTCTATCCTATCCAATCTCATATATTATCCTATCCTCTATCATATCCTAATCCTCTATCGTATCCTATCTTCAATCCTATGCAATCCTCTATCCTATCCTCAATCCTATCCTATCCTCTATCCTATCCTATCCTCTATCCTATCCAATCCTCTATCCTATCCTCTATCCTCTATTATCCTCTACCCCATAATACCATGTATCCTATCCTCTATCGTATGCTCTATCCTATCCTATCAACTATCCTATCCTATCCTCAATCCTATCCTATCCTCTATCATATCCCACCCTCTATCCTATCCTATCCTATCCTATCCTCTATAGTATTCTCTATCCTATCCTATCAACTATCCTATCCTATCCTCAATCCTATCCTATCCTCTATCATATCCTATCCTCTATCCAATCCAACCCCCTATCCTATCCTCTATCGTATGCTATATCGTATCCTATCCTCTATCGTATGCCATCCTCAATCCTATCCTTTCCTCTATCCTATAATCTATCCTATCCTATCCTCTTACTTATCCTATCCTATCCTCTACCCTATCCAATCCTCTATCCTACCCTCTATCCTATCCTATCCTCTATCCTATCCTATCCTCTATCCTATCCTATTCTCTACCGTATCCTATCCTCTATCGTATCCTATCCTCTATCGTATGCACTATCCTACCCTATCCTCTATCCTATCCAATCCCCAATCCTATCCTCTATCCTATCCTATCCTCTATCGTATCCTATCCTCTATCCTATCCAATCCTCTATCCCATTCTATCCTCTATCCTATCCTATCCTCAATCCGATCCTATCCTCTATCCTATCCTATTCTCTATCCTATCCTGTCCTCTATCCTATCCTATCCGCTATCCTATCCTATCCTCTATCCTATCCTACCCTCAATGATATCCTATCCTCTATCCTATCGTATCCTCTATCCAATCCTATGCTCTATCCTATCCTCTATCCTATCCTTTCCTCTATAATATCGTATCTTCTATCGTATCCTATCCTCTATCCTATCCTATTCTCTATCCTATCCTATCCTCTATCGTATCCTATCCTCTATCCTATCCTATCCACTATCCTATCTTATCCTCTATCCTATCCTATCCTCTATCCTATCTATCCTCAACCCAATCCTATCATCTATCATATCCTATCCTCTATCGTATCCTATCCTCTATCCTATCCTATCCTCTATCCTATCTTATCCTTTATCCTATCCAATCTCATATCCTATCCTATCCTCTATCCTATCCTGCCCTCTATTCTATCCTATCCTCTATCTTATCCTATCCACTATCCTATCTTATCCTCTATCCTATCCTATCCTCTATCCTGTCCTATCGTCTATAGTATTCTATCCTCTATCCTATTCAATCCCCTATCCTATTCTCTGTCCTATCCTATCCACTATCATATCCTTTCCTCTATAATATCGTATCTTCTATCCTATCCTATACTCTAACCTATCCTATCCTCTATCCTATCCTATCCGCTATCCTATCCTATCCTCTATCCTATCCTACCCTCAATGATATCCTATCCTCTATCCTATAGTATCCTCTATCCAATCCTATGCTCTATCCTATCCTCTATCCTATCCTTTCCTCTATAATATCGTATCTTCTATCGTATCCTATCCTCTATCCTATCCTATTCTCTATCCTATCCTATCCTCTATCATATCCTATCCTCTATCCTATCCTATCCTCTATCCTATCCTATCCTCTATCCTATCCTATCCTGTATCCTATCCTATCCTCTATCCTATCCTATCCTCTATTCTATCCAATCTCATATCCTATCCAATCTCATATCCTACCCTATCCTCTATCATGTCCTATCCTCTATCGTATCCTATCTTCTATCCTATCCAATCCTCTATCCTATCCTCAATCCTATCCTATCCTCTATCCTATCCTATCCTCTATCCTATCCTATCCTCTATCCTATCCTATCCTCTATCCTATCCTATCCTCTATCCTATCCTATCCTCTATCCTATCCTATCCTCTATCCTATCCTATCCTCTATCCTATCCTATCCTCTATCCTATCCTATCCTCTATCCTATCCTATCCTCTATCCTATCCTATCCTCTATCCTATCCTATCCTCTATCCTATCCTATCCTCTATCCTATCCTATCCTGTATCCTATCCTCTATCCTATCCTATCCTGTATCCTATCCAATCCCCTATCCAATCCTCTATCCTATCCGATCCTCTAGCCTATTATACCATGTATCCTATCTTATTCCCTATCCTATCCTATCCTCTATCCTATCCTATCCTCTATCCTATCTTATCCTCTACCCTATCCTATCCTCCATCCTATCCTATCCTCTATCGTATTCTATCCTCTATCCTATCCAATCCCCTATCCTATCCTCTGTCCTATCCTATCCTCTATAATATCGTATCTTCTATCGTATCCTATCCTCTATCCTATTTTATCCTCTATCCTGTCCTATCCAATCTCATATCCTATCCAATCTCATATCCTATCCTATCCTCTATCTTATCCTATCCACTATCCCATCTTATCCTCTATCCTATCCTATCCTCTATCCTGTCCTATCCTCTATAGTATTCTATCCTCTATCCTATTCAATCCCCATTCCTATTCTCTGTCCTATCCTATCCACTATCATATCCTTTCCTCTATAATATCGTATCTTCTATCCTATCCTATACTCTAACCTATCCTATCCTCTATCATATCCTATCCTCTATCCTATCCTATCCTCTATCCTATCCTATCCTCTATCCTATCTTACCCTCCATCCTATCCTGTCCTCTATTCCATCCTATCCTCTATCTTAACCTATCCACTAACCTATCTTATCATCTATCTTATCCTATCTTCTCCTCTATCCTATCCTCTCCTCTATCCTATCCTATCCTCTATCCTATCCTATCCTCCATCCTATGTTATCCTCTATCTTATCCTATCCACAATCCTATCTTATCCTCTACCCTATCCTATCCTCCATCCTATCCTATCCTCTATCGTATTCTATCCTCTATCCTATCCAATCCCCTATCCTATCCTCTGTCCTATCCTATCCTCTATAATATCGTATCTTCTATCGTATCCTATCCTCTATCCTATTTTATCCTCTATCCTGTCCTATCCAATCTCATATCCTATCCAATCTCATATCCTATCCTATCCTCTATCTTATCCTATCCACTATCCTATCTTATCCTCTATCCTATCCTATCCTCTATCCTGTCCTATCCTCTATAGTATTCTATCCTCTATCCTATTCAATCCCCTATCCTATTCTCTGTCCTATCCTATCCACTATCATATCCTTTCCTCTATAATATCGTATCTTCTATCCTATCCTATACTCTAACCTATCCTATCCTCTATCATATCCTATCCTCTATCCTATCCTATCCTCTATCCTATCCTATCCTCTATCCTATCTTACCCTCCATCCTATCCTGTCCTCTATTCCATCCTATCCTCTATCTTAACCTATCCACTAACCTATCTTATCTTCTATCTTATCCTATCTTCTCCTCTATCCTATCCTCTCCTCTATCCTATCCTATCCTCTATCCTATCCTATCCTCCATCCTATGTTATCCTCTATCCTATCCTATCCTCTATCCTATCATATCCTCTATCCTATCCTATCCTCTATCCTATCCAATCCTCCATCCTATCCTCTATCCTATCCTCTATCCTATCCTATCCTCTATCCTATCCTATCCTCCATCCTATGTTATCCTCTATCCTATTCTATCCTCTATCCTATCATATCCTCTATCCTATCCTTTCCTCTATCCTATAATCTATCCTATCCTATTCTCTTACTTATCCTATCCTCTATCCTATCCTATCCTCTATCCTATCCGATCCTCTATCCTATACTATCCTCTATCCTATCCTATCCTCAATCCAATCCTATCCCCTATCCTATCCTATCCTCTATCCTATCCTATCCTCTATCGTATCCTATCCTCTATCCTATCCAATCCCCTATCCTATCCTCTATCCTATCCTATTCTCTATCCTATCCTTTCCTCTATAATATCGTATCTTCTATCGCATCCTATCCTCTATCAAATCCTATCCTCTATCCTATCCAATCTCATATATTATCCTATCCTCTATCATATCCTAATCCTCTATCGTATCCTATCTTCAATCCTATGCAATCCTCTATCCTATCCTCAATCCTATCCTATCCTCTATCCTATCCTATCCTCTATCCTATCCAATCCTCTATCCTATCCTCTATCCTCTATTATCCTCTACCCCATAATACCATGTATCCTATCCTCTATCGTATGCTCTATCCTATCCTATCAACTATCCTATCCTATCCTCAATCCTATCCTATCCTCTATCATATCCCACCCTCTATCCTATCCTATCCTATCCTATCCTCTATAGTATTCTCTATCCTATCCTATCAACTATCCTATCCTATCCTCAATCCTATCCTATCCTCTATCATATCCTATCCTCTATCCAATCCAACCCCCTATCCTATCCTCTATCGTATGCTATATCGTATCCTATCCTCTATCGTATGCCATCCTCAATCCTATCCTTTCCTCTATCCTATAATCTATCCTATCCTATCCTCTTATTTATCCTATCCTATCCTCTACCCTATCCAATCCTCTATCCTACCCTCTATCCTATCCTATCCTCTATCCTATCCTATTCTCTACCGTATCCTATCCTCTATCGTATCCTATCCTCTATCGTATGCACTATCCTACCCTATCCTCTATCCTATCCAATCCCCAATCCTATCCTCTATCCTATCCTATCCTCTATCGTATCCTATCCTCTATCCTATCCAATCCTCTATCCCATTCTATCCTCTATCCTATCCTATCCTCAATCCGATCCTATCCTCTATCCTATCCTATTCTCTATCCTATCCTGTCCTCTATCCTATCCTATCCGCTATCCTATCCTATCCTCTATCCTATCCTACCCTCAATGATATCCTATCCTCTATCCTATCGTATCCTCTATCCAATCCTATGCTCTATCCTATCCTCTATCCTATCCTTTCCTCTATAATATCGTATCTTCTATCGTATCCTATCCTCTATCCTATCCTATTCTCTATCCTATCCTATCCTCTATCGTATCCTATCCTCTATCCTATCCTATCCACTATCCTATCTTATCCTCTATCCTATCCTATCCTCTATCCTATCTATCCTCAACCCAATCCTATCATCTATCATATCCTATCCTCTATCGTATCCTATCCTCTATCCTATCCTATCCTCTATCCTATCTTATCCTTTATCCTATCCAATCTCATATCCTATCCTATCCTCTATCCTATCCTGCCCTCTATTCTATCCTATCCTCTATCTTATCCTATCCACTATCCTATCTTATCCTCTATCCTATCCTATCCTCTATCCTGTCCTATCCTCTATAGTATTCTATCCTCTATCCTATTCAATCCCCTATCCTATTCTCTGTCCTATCCTATCCACTATCATATCCTTTCCTCTATAATATCGTATCTTCTATCCTATCCTATACTCTAACCTATCCTATCCTCTATCCTATCCTATCCGCTATCCTATCCTATCCTCTATCCTATCCTACCCTCAATGATATCCTATCCTCTATCCTATAGTATCCTCTATCCAATCCTATGCTCTATCCTATCCTCTATCCTATCCTTTCCTCTATAATATCGTATCTTCTATCGTATCCTATCCTCTATCCTATCCTATTCTCTATCCTATCCTATCCTCTATCATATCCTATCCTCTATCCTATCCTATCCTCTATCCTATCCTATCCTCTATCCTATCCTATCCTGTATCCTATCCTATCCTCTATCCTATCCTATCCTCTATTCTATCCAATCTCATATCCTATCCAATCTCATATCCTACCCTATCCTCTATCATGTCCTATCCTCTATCGTATCCTATCTTCTATCCTATCCAATCCTCTATCCTATCCTCAATCCTATCCTATCCTCTATCCTATCCTATCCTCTATCCTATCCTATCCTCTATCCTATCCTATCCTCTATCCTATCCTATCCTCTATCCTATCCTATCCTCTATCCTATCCTATCCTCTATCCTATCCTATCCTCTATCTTATCCTATCCACTATCCTATCTTATCCTCTATCCTATCCTATCCTCTATCCTGTCCTATCCTCTATAGTATTCTATCCTCTATCCTATTCAATCCCCTATCCTATTCTCTGTCCTATCCTATCCACTATCATAACCTTTCCTCTATAATATCGTATCTTCTATCCTATCCTATACTCTAACCTATCCTATCCTCTATCATATCCTATCCTCTATCCTATCCTATCCTCTATCCTATCCTATCCTCTATCCTATCTTACCCTCCATCCTATCCTGTCCTCTATTCCATCCTATCCTCTATCTTAACCTATCCACTAACCTATCTTATCTTCTATCTTATCCTATCTTCTCCTCTATCCTATCCTCTCCTCTATCCTATCCTATCCTCTATCCTATCCTATCCTCCATCCTATGTTATCCTCTATCCTATCCTATCCTCTATCCTATCATATCCTCTATCCTATCCTATCCTCTATCCTATCCAATCCTCCATCCTATCCTCTATCCTATCCTCTATCCTATCCTATCCTCTATCCCATCCTATCCTCCATCCTATGTTATCCTCTATCCTATTCTATCCTCTACCCTATCATATCCTCTATCCTATCCTTTCCTCTATCCTATAATCTATCCTATCCTATTCTCTTACTTATCCTATCCTCTATCCTATCCTATCCTCTATCCTATCCGATCCTCTATCCTATACTATCCTCTATCCTATCCTATCCTCAATCCAATCCTATCCTCTATCCTATCCTATCCTCTATCCTATCCTATCCTCTATCGTATCCTATCCTCAATCCTATCCAATCCCCTATCCTATCCTCTATCCTATCATATTCTCTATCCTATCCTTTCCTCTATAATATCGTATCTTCTATCGCATCCTATCCTCTATCAAATCCTATCCTCTATCCTATCCAATCTCATATATTATCCTATCCTCTATCATATCCTAATCCTCTATCGTATCCTATCTTCAATCCTATGCAATCCTCTATCCTATCCTCAATCCTATCCTATCCTCTATCCTATCCTATCCTCTATCCTATCCAATCCTCTATCCTATCCTCTATCCTCTATTATCCTCTACCCCATAATACCATGTATCCTATCCTCTATCGTATGCTCTATCCTATCCTATCAACTATCCTATCCTATCCTCAATCCAATCCTATCCTCTATCATATCCCACCCTCTATCCTATCCTATCCTATCCTATCCTCTATAGTATTCTCTATCCTATCCTATCAACTATCCTATCCTATCCTCAATCCTATCCTATCCTCTATCATATCCTATCCTCTATCCAATCCAACCCCCTATCCTATCCTCTATCGTATGCTATATCGTATCCTATCCTCTATCGTATGCCATCCTCAATCCTATCCTTTCCTCTATCCTATAATCTATCCTATCCTATCCTCTTACTTATCCTATCCTATCCTCTACCCTATCATACCCTCTATCCTATCCTATCCTCTATCCTATCCTATTCTCTATCGTATCCTATCCTCTATCGTATCCTATCCTCTATCGTATGCACTATCCTACCCTATCCTCTATCCTATCCAATCCCCAATCCTATCCTCTATCCTATCCTATCCTCTATCGTATCCTATCCTCTATCCTATCCAATCCTCTATCCCATTCTATCCTCTATCCTATCCTATCCTCAATCCGATCCTATCCTCTATCCTATCCTATTCTCTATCCTATCCTGTCCTCTATCCTATCCTATCCGCTATCCTATCCTATCCTCTATCCTATCCTACCCTCAATGATATCCTATCCTCTATCCTATCGTATCCTCTATCCAATCCTATGCTCTATCCTATCCTCTATCCTATCCTTTCCTCTATAATATCGTATCTTCTATCGTATCCTATCCTCTATCCTATCCTATTCTCTATCCTATCCTATCCTCTATCATATCCTATACTCTATCCTATCCTATCCTCTATCCTATCCTATCCTCTATCCTATCCTATCCTGTATCCTATCCTATCCTCTATCCTATCCTATCCTCTATTCTATCCAATCTCATATCCTATCCAATCTCATATCCTAATCTATCCTCTATCATGTCCTATCCTCTATCGTATCCTATCTTCTATCCTATCCAATCCTCTATCCTATCCTCAATCCTATCCTATCCTCTATCCTATCCTATCCTCTATCCTATCCTATCCTCTATCCTATCCTATCCTCTATCCTATCCTATCCTCTATCCTATCCTATCCTCTATCCTATCCTATCCTCTATCCTATCCTATCCTCTATCCTATCCTATCCTCTATCCTATCCTATCCTGTATCCTATCCTCTATCCTATCCTATCCTGTATCCTATCCAATCCCCTATCCAATCCTCTATCCTATCCGATCCTCTAGCCTATTATACCATGTATCCTATCTTATTCCCTATCCTATCCTATCCTCTATCCTATCCTATCCTCTATCCTATCTTATCCTCTATCCTATCCTATCCTCTATCCTATCCTGTCCTCTATTCTATCCTATCCTCTATCTTATCCTATCCACAATCCTATCTTATCCTCTACCCTATCCTATCCTCCATCCTATCCTATCCTCTATCGTATTCTATCCTCTATCCTATCCAATCCCCTATCCTATCCTCTGTCCTATCCTATCCTCTATAATATCGTATCTTCTATCGTATCCTATCCTCTATCCTATCTTATCCTCTATCCTATCCTATCCAATCTCATATCCTATCCAATCTCATATCCTATCCTATCCTCTATCATATCCTATCCTCTATCGTATCCTATCATCTATCCTATCCAATCCTCTATCCTATCCTCTATCTTATCCTATCCACTATCCTATCTTATCCTCTATCCTATCCGATCCTCTATCCTATCTTATCCTCTATCCTATCCTGTCCTCTATCCTATCCTATCCTCTATCCTATCCTGCCCTCTATTCTATCCTATCCTCTATCTTATCCAATCCACTATCCTATCTTGTCCTCTATCCTATCCTATCCTCTATCCTATCCTGCCCTCTATTCTGTCCTATCCTCTATCTTATCCTATCCACTATCCTATCTTGTCCTCTATCCTATCCTATCCTCTATCGTATCCTATCCTCTATCTTATCCAATCCTCTTTCCTATCCTCTATCCTATCCTATCCTCTATCCTATCCTATCCTCTATCCTATTCTATCCTCTATCCTATCTATCCTCAACCCAATCCTATCATCTATCATATCCTATCCTCTATCGTATCCTATCCTCTATCCTATCCGATCCTCTATCCTATCTTATCCTCTATCCTATCCTGTCCTCTATCCTATCCTATCCTCTATCCTATCCTGCCCTCTATTCTATCCTATCCTCTATCTTATCCTATCCACTATCCTATCTTGTCCTCTATCCTATCCTATCCTCTATCGTATCCTATCCTCTATCTTATCCAATCCTCTATCCTATCCTCTATCCTATCCTATCCTCTATCCTATTCTATCCTCTATCCTATCTATCCTCAACCCAATCCTATCATCTATCATATCCTATCCTCTATCGTATCCTATCCTCTATCCTATCCGATCCTCTATCCTATCTTATCCTCTATCCTATCCTGTCCTCTATCCTATCCTATCCTCTATCCTATCCTGCCCTCTATTCTATCCTATCCTCTATCTTATCCTATCCACTATCCTATCTTATCCTCTATCCTATCCTATCCTCTATCCTGTCCTATCCTCTATAGTATTCTATCCTCTATCCTATTCAATCCCCTATCCTCTCCTCTGTCCTATCCTATCCACTATCATATCCTTTCCTCTATAATATCGTATCTTCTATCCTATCCTATACTCTATCCTATCCTATCCTCTATCATATCCTATCCTCTACCGTATCCTATCCTCCATCCTATCCTATCCTCTATCCTATCCTATCCTCTATCCTATCTTATCCTCTATCCTATCCGTGTCCTCTATCCTATCCTATCCTCTATCCTATCCAATCTCATATCCTATCCAATCTCATATCCTATCCAATCTCATATCCTATCCTATCCTCTATCATGTCCTATCCTCTATCGTATCCTATCTTCTATACTATCCAATCCTCTATAATATCCTATCCTCTATCCTATCCTATCCTCTATCGTATCCTATCCTCTATCCTATCCAATCCTCTATGCTATCCTATCCTCTATCCTATTCTATCTTCTATCCTATCTATCCTCAACCCAATCCTATCATCTATCATATCCTATCCTCTATCGTATCCTATCCTCTATCCTATCCTATCCTCTATCCTATCTTATCATCTATCCTATCCTATCCTCTATCCTATCCTATCCTCTATCCTATCCTGCCCTCTATTCTATGCTATCCTCTATCTTATCCTATCCACTATCCTATCTTATCCTCTATCCTATCCTATCCTCTATCCTATTCTATCAACTATCCTATCCTATCCTCAATCCTATCCTATCCTCTATCCTATCCTATCCTCTATCGTATGCTATATCGTATCCAATCCACTATCGTATGCTATATCGTATCCTATCCTCTATCTTATCCAATCCCCTATCCTATCCTCTATCCTCTCCTATACTCAATCCAATCCTATCCTCTATCCTATCCTATCCTCTATCGTATCCTATCCTCTATCCTATCCAATCCTCTATCCTATCCTCAATCCTATCCTATCCTCTATCCTATCCTATCCTCTATCCTATCCTATCCTCTATCCTATCCTATCCTCTATCCTATCCTATCCTCTATCCTATCCTATCCTCTATCCTATCCTATCCTCTATCCTATCCTATCCTCTATCCTATCCTATCCTCTATCCTATCCTATCCTCTATCCTATCCTATCCTCTATCCTATCCTATCCGCTATCCTATCCTATCCTCTATCCTATCCTATCCTCTATCCTATCCTACCCTGTATCCTATCCTCTATCCTATCCTATCCTGTATCCTATCCAATCCCCTATCCAATCCTCTATCCTATCCGATCCTCTACCCTATTATACCATGTATCCTATCTTATTCTCTATCCTATCCTATCCTCTATCCTATCCTATCCTCTATCCTATCCAATCCACTACTCAATCCTATATCCTATCCTATACTCTACCCTATAATACCATGTATCCTATCCTATTCTCTATCCTATCCTATCCTATCCTATCGTCTATCGTATGCTCTATCCTATTCTATCCACTATCCTATCCTATCCTCAATCCTATCCTATCCTCTATCCTATCCTATCCTCAATCCAATCCTATATTCTATCCTATCCTATCATCTATCGTATGCTCCATCCTATCCTATCCTCTATCCTATCTTCAATCCTATCCTATCCTCAATCCTATCCTATCCTCTATCCAATCCTATACTCTATCCTATCCTATCCTCTATCGTATCCTATCCTCTATCCTATCCTCTATCCTATCCTATCCTCTATCGTATCCTATTCTCTATCCTATCCTATCCTCTATCCTATCCTATCCTCCATCGTATGCTCTATCCTATCCTATCCTCTATCCTATCCTATCCTCAATGATATCCTATCCTCTATCCTATCGTATACTCTATCCTATCCTATCCTCTATCGTATCCTATCCTCTATCCTATCCTGTCCTCTATCCTATCCTATCCTCTATCCTATCCTATCCTCTACCCTATCCCATCGTCAATCCTATCCTTTCCTCTATCCTATAATCTATCCTATCCTCTCCTCTTACTTATCCTATCCTCTATCCTATCCTATCCTCTAACCTATCCAATCCTCTATCCTACCCTCTATCCTATCCTATCCTCTATCCTATCCTATTCTCTACCCTCTCCTATCCTCTATCGTATCCTATCCTCTATCGTATGCTCTATCCTACCCTATCCTCTATCCTATCCAATCCCCTATCCTATCCTCTATCCTATCCTATCCTCTATCCTATCCTCTATCCTATCCTATCCTCTATCCTATCCTATCCTCTATCCTATCTTACCCTCTATCCTATCCTGTTCTCTATTCCATCCTCTCCTCTATCTTATCCTATCCACTATCCTATCTTATCTTCTATCTTATCCTATCCTCTCCTCTATCCTATCCTCTCCTCTATCCTATCCTATCCTCTATCCTATCCTATCCTCAAACCTATCCTATCCTCTATCCTATCCTATCCTCTTATCGTATCCTATCATCTATCCTATCCTCAATCCTATCCTATCCTCTAACCTATCCTATCCTCTAACCTATCCTATCCTCTATCCTATCTTATCCTCTATCCTATCCTGTCCTCTATTCTATCCTATCCTCTATCTTATCCTATCCACTATCCTATCTTATCCTCTATCCTATCCTATCCTCTATCCTATCCTCTATCGTATCCTATCCTCTATCCTATCCTATCCTCCATCCTATCCTATCCTCTATGCCATCCTATCCTCTATGCTATTCTATCCTCTATCCTATCTATCCTCAATCCAATCCTATCATCTATCATATCCTATCCTCTTCCGTATCCTATCCTCTATCCTATCCTATCCTCTATCCTATCCTATCCTCTATCCTATCCGATACTCCACCCTATTATACCATGTATCCTATCCTATTCTCTAACCTATCCTATCCTCAATCCTATCCTATTCTCTATCCTATCCTATCCTCTATCATATCCTATCCTCTACCGTATCCTATCCTCTATCCTATCCTATCCTGTATCCTATCCTATCCTCTATCCTATCCTATCCTCTATCCTATCCGATACTCCACCCTATTATACCATGTATCCTATCCTATTCTCTAACCTATCCTATCCTCAATCCTATCCTATTCTCTATCCTATCCTATCCTCTATCGTATCCTATCCTCTATCCTATCCTATCCACTATCCTATCTTATCCTCTATCCTATCCTATCCTCTATCCTATCTATCCTCAACCCAATCCTATCATCTATCATATCCTATCCTCTATCGTATCCTATCCTCTATCCTATCCTATCCTCTATCCTATCTTATCCTTTATCCTATCCAATCTCATATCCTATCCTATCCTCTATCCTATCTTGCCCTCTATTCTATCCTATCCTCTATCTTATCCTATCCACTATCCTATCTTATCCTCTATCCTATCCTATCCTCTATCCTGTCCTATCCTCTATAGTATTCTATCCTCTATCCTATTCAATCCCCTATCCTATTCTCTGTCCTATCCTATCCACTATCATATCCTTTCCTCTATAATATCGTATCTTCTATCCTATCCTATACTCTAACCTATCCTATCCTCTATCCTATCCTATCCGCTATCCTATCCTATCCTCTATCCTATCCTACCCTCAATGATATCCTATCCTCTATCCTATCGTATCCTCTATTCTATCCTATCCTCTATCTTATCCTATCCACTATCCTATCTTATCCTCTATCCTATCCTATCCTCTATCCTGTCCTATCCTCTATAGTATTCTATCCTCTATCCTATTCAATCCCCTATCCTATTCTCTGTCCTATCCTATCCACTATCATATCCTTTCCTCTATAATATCGTATCTTCTATCCTATCCTATACTCTAACCTATCCTATCCTCTATCCTATCCTATCCGCTATCCTATCCTATCCTCTATCCTATCCTATCCTCTATCCTATCCTATCCTCTATCCTATCCTATCCTCTATCCTATCCTATCCTCTATCCTATCCTATCCTCTATCCTATCCTATCCTCTATCCTATCCTATCCTCTATCCTATCCTATCCTCTATCCTATCCTATCCTCTATCCTATCCTATCCTCTATCCTATCCTATCCTCTATCCTATCCTATCCTCTATCCTATCCTATCCTCTATCCTATCCTATCCTGTATCCTATCCTCTATCCTATCCTATCCTGTATCCTATCCAATCCCCTATCCAATCCTCTATCCTATCCGATCCTCTAGCCTATTATACCATGTATCCTATCTTATTCCCTATCCTATCCTATCCTCTATCCTATCCTATCCTCTATCCTATCTTATCCTCTATCCTATCCTATCCTCTATCCTATCCTGTCCTCTATTCTATCCTATCCTCTATCTTATCCTATCCACAATCCTATCTTATCCTCTACCCTATCCTATCCTCCATCCTATCCTATCCTCTATCGTATTCTATCCTCTATCCTATCCAATCCCCTATCCTATCCTCTGTCCAATCCTATCCTCTATAATATCGTATCTTCTATCGTATCCTATCCTCTATCCTATCTTATCCTCTATCCTATCCTATCCAATCTCATATCCTATCCAATCTCATCCTATCCTATCCTCTATCTTATCCTATCCACTATCCTATCTTATCCTCTATCCTATCCTATCCTCTATCCTGTCCTATCCTCTATAGTATTCTATCCTCTATCCTATTCAATCCCCTATCCTATTCTCTGTCCTATCCTATCCACTATCATATCCTTTCCTCTATAATATCGTATCTTCTATCCTATCCTATACTCTAACCTATCCTATCCTCTATCATATCCTATCCTCTATCCTATCCTATCCTATCCTCTATCCTATCCTATCCTCTATCCTATCTTACCCTCCATCCTATCCTGTCCTCTATTCCATCCTATCCTCTATCTTAACCTATCCACTAACCTATCTTATCTTCTATCTTATCCTATCTTCTCCTCTATCCTATCCTCTCCTCTATCCTATCCTATCCTCTATCCTATCCTATCCTCCATCCTATGTTATCCTCTATCCAATCCTATCCTCTATCCTATCATATCCTCTATCCTATCCTATCCTCTATCCTATCCAATCCTCCATCCTATCCTCTATCCTATCCTCTATCCTATCCTATCCTCTATCCTATCCTATCCTCTATCCTATCCTATCCTCCATCCTATGTTATCCTCTATCCTATTCTATCCTCTATCCTATCCTGTCCTCTATCCTATCCTATCCGCTATCCTATCCTATCCTCTATCCTATCCAATCCTCTATCCCATTCTATCCTCTATCCTATCCTATCAACTATCCTATCCTATCCTCAATCCTATCCTATCCTCTATCATATCCCACCCTCTATCCTATCCTATCCTATCCTATCCTCTATAGTATTCTCTATCCTATCCTATCAACTATCCTATCCTATCCTCAATCCTATCCTATCCTCTATCATATCCTATCCTCTATCCAATCCAACCCCCTATCCTATCCTCTATCGTATGCTATATCGTATCCTATCCTCTATCGTATGCCATCCTCAATCCTATCCTTTCCTCTATCCTATAATCTATCCTATCCTATCCTCTTACTTATCCTATCCTATCCTCTACCCTATCCAATCCTCTATCCTACCCTCTATCCTATCCTATCCTCTATCCTATCCTATTCTCTACCGTATCCTATCCTCTATCGTATCCTATCCTCTATCGTATGCACTATCCTACCCTATCCTCTATCCTATCCAATCCCCAATCCTATCCTCTATCCTATCCTATCCTCTATCGTATCCTATCCTCTATCCTATCCAATCCTCTATCCCATTCTATCCTCTATCCTATCCTATCCTCAATCCGATCCTATCCTCTATCCTATCCTATTCTCTATCCTATCCTGTCCTCTATCCTATCCTATCCGCTATCCTATCCTATCCTCTATCCTATCCTACCCTCAATGATATCCTATCCTCTATCCTATCGTATCCTCTATCCAATCCTATGCTCTATCCTATCCTCTATCCTATCCTTTCCTCTATAATATCGTATCTTCTATCGTATCCTATCCTCTATCCTATCCTATTCTCTATCCTATCCTATCCTCTATCATATCCTATCCTCTATCCTATCCTATCCTCTATCCTATCCTATCCTCTATCCTATCCTATCCTGTATCCTATCCTATCCTCTATCCTATCCTATCCTCTATTCTATCCAATCTCATATCCTATCCAATCTCATATCCTACCCTATCCTCTATCATGTCCTATCCTCTATCGTATCCTATCTTCTATCCTATCCAATCCTCTATCCTATCCTCAATCCTATCCTATCCTCTATCCTATCCTATCCTCTATCCTATCCTATCCTGTATCCTATCCTATCCTCTATCCTATCCTATCCTCTATCCTATCCTATCCTCTATCCTATCCTATCCTCTATCCTATCCTATCCTGTATCCTATCCTCTATCCTATCCTATCCTGTATCCTATCCAATCCCCTATCCAATCCTCTATCCTATCCGATCCTCTAGCCTATTATACCATGTATCCTATCTTATTCCCTATCCTATCCTATCCTCTATCCTATCCTATCCTCTATCCTATCTTATCCTCTATCCTATCCTATCCTCTATCCTATTCTGTCCTCTATTCTATCCTATCCTCTATCTTATCCTATCCACAATCCTATCTTATCCTCTACCCTATCCTATCCTCCATCCTATCCTATCCTCTATCGTATTCTATCCTCTATCCTATCCAATCCCCTATCCTATCCTCTGTCCTATCCTATCCTCTATAATATCGTATCTTCTATCGTATCCTATCCTCTATCCTATCTTATCCTCTATCCTATCCTATCCAATCTCATATCCTATCCAATCTCATATCCTATCCTATCCTCTATCTTATCCTATCCACTATCCTATCTTATCCTCTATCCTATCCGATCCTCTATCCTATCTTATCCTCTATCCTATCCTGTCCTCTATCCTATCCTATCCTCTATCCTATCCTGCCCTCTATTCTATCCTATCCTCTATCTTATCCAATCCACTATCCTATCTTGTCCTCTATCCTATCCTATCCTCTATCCTATCCTGCCCTCTATTCTATCCTATCCTCTATCTTATCCTATCCACTATCCTATCTTGTCCTCTATCATATCCTATCCTCTACCGTATCCTATCCTCCATCCTATCCTATCCTCTATCCTATCCTATCCTCTATCCTATCTTATCCTCTATCCTATCCGTGTCCTCTATCCTATCCTATCCTCTATCCTATCCAATCTCATATCCTATCCAATCTCATATCCTATCCAATCTCATATCCTATCCTATCCTCTATCATGTCCTATCCTCTATCGTATCCTATCTTCTATACTATCCAATCCTCTATAATATCCTATCCTCTATCCTATCCTATCCTCTATCGTATCCTATCCTCTATCCTATCCAATCCTCTATGCTATCCTATCCTCTATCCTATTCTATCTTCTATCCTATCTATCCTCAACCCAATCCTATCATCTATCATATCCTATCCTCTATCGTATCCTATCCTCTATCCTATCCTATCCTCTATCCTATCTTATCATCTATCCTATCCTATCCTCTATCCTATCCTATCCTCTATCCTATCCTGCCCTCTATTCTATCCTATCCTCTATCTTATCCTATCCACTATCCTATCTTATCCTCTATCCTATCCTATCCTCTATCCTATCCTATCCTCTACCCTATCCAATCCTCTATCCTACCCTCTATCCTATCCTATCAACTATCCTATCCTATCCTCAATCCTATCCTATCCTCTATCATATCCTATCCTCTATCCTATCCAACCCCCTATCCTATCCTCTATCCTATCCTATCCTCTATCGTGTGCTATATCGTATCCTATCCTCTATCGTATGCTATATCGTATCCTATCCTCTATCGTATCCAATCTCCTATCCTATCCTCTATCCTCTCCTATCCTCAATCAAATCCTATCCTCTATCCTATCCTATCCTCTATCGTATCCTATCCTCTATCCTGTCCTGTCCTCTATCCTATCCTATCCTCTATCCTATCCTATCCTCTATTCTATCCCATCCTCAATCCTATCCTTTCCTCTATCCTATAATCTATCCTATCCTATCCTCTTACTTATCCTATTCTCTATCCTATCCTATCCTCAAACCTATCCTATCCTCTATCCTATCCTATCCTCTTATCGTGTCCTATCCTCTATCCTATCCTCAATCCTATCCTATCCTCTAACCTATCCTATCCTCTATCCTATCCTATCCTCTATCCTATCTTATCCTCTATCCTATCCTGTCCTCTATTCTATCCTATCCTCTATCTTATCCTATCCACTATCCTATCTTATCCTCTATCCTATCCTATCCTCTATCGAATGCTCTATCCTATCCTATCCTCTATCCTATCCAATCCCCTATCCAATCCTCTATCCTATCCTATCCTCTACCCTATAATACCATGTATCCTATCCTATTCTCTATCCTATACTATCCTCTATCGTATGCTCTTCTCTATCCTATCCTTTCCTCTATAATATCGTATCATCTATCGTATCCTATCCTCTATCCTATCCTATCCTCTATCCTATTCTATTCTCTATCCTATCCTATCCTCAATCCAATCCTATCCTCTATCCTATCCTATACTCTATCCTATCCTATCCTCTATCGTATCCTATCCTCTATCGTATCCTATCTTCTATCCTATCCAATCCTCTATGCTATCCTCAATCCTATCCTTTCCTCTATCCTATCCTATCCTCTATGCTATTCTATCTTCTATCCTATCCTATCCTCTATCCTATCCTATCCGCTATCCCATCTTACCCTCTATCCTATCCTGTCCTCTATTCCATCCTATCCTCTATCTTATCCTATCCACTATCCTATCTTATCCTCTACCTTATCCTATCCTCTCCTCTATCCTATCCTCTCCTCTATCCTATCCTATTCCCTATACTATTCTATCCTCTATCTTATCCTATCCTCAATCCAATCCTATCCTCTATCCTATCCTATCCTCTATCGTATCCTATCCTCTATCCTATCCAATCCTCTATCCTATCCTCTATCCTATCCTATTCCTTATCCTAACGTATCCTCTATCCTATCCTATCCTCTATAGTATGCTCTATCGTATCCTATCCTCTATCGTATGCTCTATCCTATCCTATACTCCATCCTATCCAATCCACTATTCAATCCTCTATCCTATCCTATCCTCTACCCTATAATACCATGTATCCTATCCTATTCTCTATCCTATCCTATCCTATCCTATCCTATCCTCTATCGTATGCTCTATCCTATTCTATCCACTATCCTATCCTATCCTCAATCCTATCCTATCCTCTATCCTATCCTATCCTCAATCCAATCCTATATTCTATCCTATCCTATCCTCTATCGTATGCTCCATCCTATCCTATCCTCTATCGTATGCTCCATCCTATCCTATCCTCTATCCTATCCTCAATCCTATCCTATCCTCAATCCTATCCTATCCTCAATCCTATCCTATCCTCAATCCTATCCTATCCTCAATCCTATCCTATCCCCTATGCTATCCTATCCTCTATCCTATTCTATCCTCTATCCTATCCTATCCTCAATCCAATCCTATACTCTATCCTATCCTATCCTCTATCCTATCCTCTATCCTATCCTGTCCTCTATTCCATCCTATCCTCTATCTTATCCTATCCACTATCCTATCTTATCCTCTACGTTATCCTATCCTCTCCTCTACCCTATCCTCTCCTCTATCCTATCCTATCCTCTATCGTATTCTATCCTCTATCCTATCCAATCCCCTATCCTATCCTCTGTCCTATCCTATTATCTATAATATCGTATCTTCTATCGTATCCTATTCTCTATCCTATCCTATCCTCAATCCTATCCTATCCTCCATCCTATCCTATCCTCTATGCTATCCTATCCTCTATGCTATCCTATCCTCTATCCTATTCTATCCTCTATCCTATCCTATCCTCAATCCAATCCTATCCTCTATCCTATCCAATCCCCTATCCTATCCTCTATCCTATCCTATCCTCTATCCTATAATACCATGTATCCTATCTTATTCTCCATCCTATCCTATCCTACCTTATCCTCTATCCTATCCTGTCCTCTATCCTATCCTATCCACTATCCTATCTTATCCTCTATCCTATCCTGTCCTCTATTCTATCCTATCCTCTATCTTATCCTATCCACTATCCTATCCTATCCTCTATCCTATCCTATCCTCTATCATATCCTATCCTCTATCGTATCCTATCTTCTATCCTATCCAATCCTCTATGCTATCCTCAATCAAATCCTTTCCTCTATCCTATCCTATACTCTATGCTATTCTATCTTCTATCCTATCCTATCCTCTATCCTATCCTATCCTCTATCCTATCTTACCCTCTATCCTATCCTGTCCTCTATTCCATCCTATCCTCTATCTTATCCTATCCACTATCCTATCTTATCCTCTACCTTATCCTATCCTCTCCTCTATCCTATCCTCTCCTCTATCCTATCCTCTCCTCTATCCTATCCTCTCCTCTATCCTATCCTATCCTCTATCGTATTCTATCCTCTATCCTATCCAATCCCCTATCCAATCCCCTATCCTATCCCCTGTCCTATCCTATCCTCTATAATATTGTATCTTCTATCGTATCCTATTCTCTATCCTATCCTATCCTCAATCCTATCCTATCCTCCATCCTATCCTATCCTCTATGGTATCCTATCCTCTATGCTATCCTATCCTCTATCCTATTCTATCCTCTATCCTATCGTATCCTCAATCCAATCCTATCCTCTATCCTATCCAATCCCCTATCCTATCCTCTATCCAATCCTATCCTCTATCGTATCCTATCCTTTGTCCTATCCAATCCTCTATCCTATCCTCTATCCTATCCTATTCCTTATCCTAACGTATCCTCTATCCTATCCTATCCTCTATAGTATGCTCTATCGTATCCTATCCTCTATCGTATGCTCTATCCTATCCTATACTCCATCCTATCCAATCCACTATTCAATCCTCTATCCTATCCTATCCTCTACCCTATAATACCATGTATCCTATCCTATTCTCTATCCTATCCTATCCTATCCTATCCTATCCTCTATCGTATGCTCTATCCTATTCTATCCACTATCCTATCCTATCCTCAATCCTATCCTATCCTCTATCCTATCCTATCCTCAATCCAATCCTATATTCTATCCTATCCTATCCTCTATCGTATGCTCCATCCTATCCTATCCTCTATCGTATGCTCCATCCTATCCTATCCTCTATCCTATCCTCAATCCTATCCTATCCTCAATCCTATCCTATCCTCAATCCTATCCTATCCTCAATCCTATCCTATCCCCTATGCTATCCTATCCTCTATCCTATTCTATCCTCTATCCTATCCTATCCTCAATCCAATCCTATACTCTATCCTATCCTATCCTCTATCCTATCCTCTATCCTATCCTGTCCTCTATTCCATCCTATCCTCTATCTTATCCTATCCACTATCCTATCTTATCCTCTACGTTATCCTATCCTCTCCTCTACCCTATCCTCTCCTCTATCCTATCCTATCCTCTATCGTATTCTATCCTCTATCCTATCCAATCCCCTATCCTATCCTCTGTCCTATCCTATTATCTATAATATCGTATCTTCTATCGTATCCTATTCTCTATCCTATCCTATCCTCAATCCTATCCTATCCTCCATCCTATCCTATCCTCTATGCTATCCTATCCTCTATGCTATCCTATCCTCTATCCTATTCTATCCTCTATCCTATCCTATCCTCAATCCAATCCTATCCTCTATCCTATCCAATCCCCTATCCTATCCTCTATCCTATCCTATCCTCTATCCTATAATACCATGTATCCTATCTTATTCTCCATCCTATCCTATCCTACCTTATCCTCTATCCTATCCTGTCCTCTATCCTATCCTATCCACTATCCTATCTTATCCTCTATCCTATCCTGTCCTCTATTCTATCCTATCCTCTATCTTATCCTATCCACTATCCTATCCTATCCTCTATCCTATCCTATCCTCTATCATATCCTATCCTCTATCGTATCCTATCTTCTATCCTATCCAATCCTCTATGCTATCCTCAATCAAATCCTTTCCTCTATCCTATCCTATACTCTATGCTATTCTATCTTCTATCCTATCCTATCCTCTATCCTATCCTATCCTCTATCCTATCTTACCCTCTATCCTATCCTGTCCTCTATTCCATCCTATCCTCTATCTTATCCTATCCACTATCCTATCTTATCCTCTACCTTATCCTATCCTCTCCTCTATCCTATCCTCTCCTCTATCCTATCCTCTCCTCTATCCTATCCTCTCCTCTATCCTATCCTATCCTCTATCGTATTCTATCCTCTATCCTATCCAATCCCCTATCCAATCCCCTATCCTATCCCCTGTCCTATCCTATCCTCTATAATATTGTATCTTCTATCGTATCCTATTCTCTATCCTATCCTATCCTCAATCCTATCCTATCCTCCATCCTATCCTATCCTCTATGGTATCCTATCCTCTATGCTATCCTATCCTCTATCCTATTCTATCCTCTATCCTATCGTATCCTCAATCCAATCCTATCCTCTATCCTATCCAATCCCCTATCCTATCCTCTATCCAATCCTATCCTCTATCGTATCCTATCCTTTGTCCTATCCAATCCTCTATCCTATTCCATTCTCTATCCTATCCTATCCTCAATCCAATCCTATCCTCTATCCTATCCTATACTCTATCCTATCCTATCCTCTATCGTATCCAATCCTTTATCCTATCCTGTCCTCTATCCTATCCTATCCTCTATCCTATCCTATCCTCTATCCTATCCCATCCTCAATCGTATCCTTTCCTCTATCCTATAATCTATCCTATCCTATCCTCTTACTTATCCTATCCTCTATCCTATCCTATCCTCTACCCTATCCAATCCTCTATCCTACCCTCTATCCTATCCTATCAACTATCCTATCCTATCCTCAATCCTATCCTATCCTCTATCATATCCTATCCTCTATCCTATCCAACCCCCTATCCTATTTTTTTTTTTTTTTTTTTTTTTTCCGAGGAGGTAATCTCGTTACGGATACCCGAACCCCCCCGGGGGGGGGTGGTCCGGGTTATGTGGGACTCCTCGGCTGGTTGGTGCAACGCCGAGTATACCCACTAACTCCTCCCCGTCCGTCCCTAGACTCCTGGGGGCACCCGTGCTCTGCGCGCGCATGTCAATCCGGTGTGCCCCCGCCTTAGCATACCACCCAGGGGGGGACGCGGCCCCCTCCCGTACCTACTCTATCCGAAGGCACCACGCAACGGACGACGTGGCGCCTTCCCCCCTGTTAGGCCGCCCGATGAGCATCCGAGCCCCCGCTCGAGATGCCCGGCGGCCTCCGGGGACGCCGTTGGTGACCGAGTGTAAGGGGATATCCGATCCCCCGCCTCGAGATCATCAAGGGCGTCCCCGCTCGCGTCAGAGGCGTCGCAACGGGGGTACGCCCCCGGGGCGTACCCTGCGCCGCCTCCCCCCCCTTCGGCCGGGATCGTGATTACGCTCCCGATCCCGTTCCGCAGCCTCCTTCCGCAGCATAACCCGCTCGCAGAAGGAAGCGAACCCCCTCCACGCCTCCTCGCCACCGGCTGCCGCAGCGACGACAGCCGGGAGCGAGAGGTCGTGGCCCACCGCGCGCCGCAGGGCACGGCGCTCTCCCCCCCATGCCGGACACTCCTCCAGAGTGTGTTGCGCCGTGTCCCGCGGCTCGCCGCAGTGGTGACACGCCTCCTCGGTCTCCCTCCCGATGCGACACAGGTAGTCGCCGAAGCACCCGTGCCCGCTCATCACCTGCGTCACACGGTAGGAGACCCTATGCCCCATCCATCCCCTGTTCCATTGATCGAACACCGGGAGGATGGCCCGAACGGCCCGCCTCTCGCCCTCCCTCGTCCCGGGAAGGCTATCGCGCCACTCCCGGGCTGCGTGCCGCCGAGCATGTCGCCTGAGCTCATCCACCATGAGCCGCGCCTGATCCGGGGCCACCCCCCGGAGCCGGAGTTCCCTGGAGTGCGTATGCACATCCGCCAACACGCGGGCCTCCAGCTCGAGGGGGATCAGCCCCGACATCACCATCGCCGTCGCGTATGAAATGGTGCGGTACCCCCGCACGATGCCTATGGCCAGCCTGCGCTCGATGCGACGCAGCAGCGACCGTGTGCCGCCACTGCGCCCCCTAGCCAAGACATCGCGCGCCCACACAGGGGCTCCGTACAGGACCAAAACTCGCACCACCACCGCGAACAGACGACGCACCCGTCCACAGGGTCCCCCGAGATTCGGGAGAAGGCGACCGAGCGCAGCGGTCGCCCTCTCCGCCCGGGGCGCCAGCGACTCAAGGTGGCGGTCAAAACGCCACCGGCCGTCAAGCTCGAGTCCCAGGTACCGCATCTGGGACCCGACCTTGACCATCCCCTCCCCCACGCAGATCCAGCACTGGGGAGGCGCCGCCAACCGGGCCGAGCGGAGAAACCACATGGCCCTGGTTTTCTCGACGGACACCTCTAGGCCCAGCGACCGGATCGCGCGCACCGCGCGCCACGCGCCGCGCTCCGCCAGGCAGATGGCCTCCTTCGCATACCTCCCGGTGGCCAATACCAGCGTGTCGTCGGCGTAACACGTCAGGCTGACCCCGGGAGGCATCTCCTCCCGCAGGACGCGATCGTACGCAAGATTCCACAGCAACGGGCCCAACACCGAGCCCTGCGGAACCCCGCGCACGACGCCCCTGCGCACCATCCCGTACCGGCCGGGATACTCTATACCCCTGTCGGAGAGATAGCTCCCGATCACCCTTCTGAGATACAGAGGCACCCGGTGGAAGACCAGGGCCTCCATTATCCGATCCCAGGGGACGGTGTTGAACGCGTTAGCGATATCCAAGGATATCGCCAACGCAACACCGCCCCCCCTCGTACAGGCCTCCGAGAGAGCCCTCACCCGCTGAATAGCGTCGACGGTGGAGAGACCCTCCCGGAAGCCGAATTGAACCCCGCTCAGATCGGGGACCCCTCCCGCCGACAGGTGCCGGACGAGGCGTCCAACGAGTACGCGCTCGAACAACTTCCCCGCCTCGTCCAGCAGACAAATTGGCCGGTACCCTGAGGGCGAGTCCCGGGACTTGCCCCCCTTCGGAAGGAGGACCAACCTGCCCGACTTCCACTCCGTGGGGAACACCCCCTCCCTCAGACAGCCGTTATACAGCTGCCGGAGTTCGGCGGCGAGTCCCCCCTCCAGGGCCAAGACCAACGCGCGGCCCGGCACCCCGTCCGGGCCCGGGGCCTTGCGGCCCACCCGCCGCGCCCTGGCCATCGCCTCACCCAGCTCGCCAGCCGACACCTCCCACTCTGCGGACCAGGAGAGAGGCTCCTGTTCCCAATGGGAGCGGCGCAGTTGTCCCCCCTCTCGCGGGAAGAGGGACGCCACCACTCCCTCGAGCAGGTGGGGGTCCATCGACTCCGTCACCGGAGGCGCCCACGCGCGCAGCTTGTTCATGACAAGCTTGTACGGGCGCCCCCATGGATCGGAGTCCACCGTGCCGACGAGCTCCGACCACGCGTCGGCCTTGGCCCGCGCGATAGCCCTGCGGAGAACCCCGAGCGCGGCTCGGTACTCCCCGCCGAGCCTCGCCGTCGCCTCCTCGTCGTCGCGCCTCCTACGCGCTCGGCCGTACCGACGCCGCGCGGCATTGCAGGCACGCCGGAGCTCCGCAATGCCGGCGGACCACCAGTACGCCGCCCTCCTGGGGGCGAACCGGCTGCGGGGCATGGCGGTGTCGCACACCGCCGTCATTACCTCCCGCAGCCGCCTCGCCCCTTGCGCAGGCGCCAGCTCGGACAGGGCCGGCCCCGTCCATGTCGCCGCGGCTACCGCGGCCCCGAACGCGTCCGCGTCCAGCCGCTTCAAGGCCCATCGCGGCCGTCGGTCCCCCCGGCCCGGCCGGGAATCCCGCGCGTGGAGGGTGGGCCACACGTCCATGACGATGGGCGTATGGTCTGACGCAATCTCTATCTCCTCGGCCACCCTCCATCCCGACACCCGGCGCACGGCCGAGGGAGTCCCCCATGTCAGGTCGACAATCGAGACCCCCTGCGGACGCACGCACGTCGGCGTGGATCCCCGGTTAATCAACCGGAGATCCAGGCCGGCCGCCCAGGTTAACACCTCGCTACCCCTAGTGGTCGTCCTGGGACTCCCCCACGATACCGCGTGGGCATTGAAGTCTCCCAAAACGAGAACCGGGCGGGCGCTGCACCGCGCGATGCAGCTGTTCAGCCCGCCCAGGAACCCCCGAAATTGATCGAGGCCACAGCTCGGCGAGATGTAGATCCCGACAACCGCGATGTCCCCCCATTGCACCGCCACGAATCCCTCGCCCCGCTCCAGAAGGGAGACCGACGGGGACCCGGGGCGGCTTCCCGCCACTATTACTACGGAGCCGATCTCGTCCCCCACCCAGAAGGGGTGTTCGGGGATTGCGTACGGCTCCGCCGCAACTGCCAGCCCAGCCCCCCACTCGCGCACGGCTTGGACAAACAGGTCCTGTGCCGCGCGCGAGTGGTTGAGGTTCGCCTGCAGAACCGGAGTAGGATTAAAAGTACCTACTCTAACATGGGCTCTGCAGAGTCCCCTCCCTGGGAGGTCCGGGCCCCCGGCGCCGTCTGCGGCCGCTGCGCGGATGCAGCCCCAGACGCGCCCTTCTCTTTCGTCGCCGCGCGGCCCCTCTTGGGAGCCGGGGCACACGCTTTGGCCCCGAATCTATGGCCCGATGGTCTCCCCAGGTCCGCGCAGAGCGGACACCTGGGGGCGGCCTTACAGGCCGAAGCCCGGTGCTCCGCCGCCCCGCAGCGGTAGCACATCGCGCCTCTGTCGACCGCGCTCTTGCATGTCGCCCGCGTGTGCCCCGTCTCCAAACAACGGAAGCATTGGAGGGGCCGCTCCCTCAGCGCCTCGACGCGGGCCGAGGACCAGCCGACCAGCAGCCGGCCTCCCGCCAACACTTTCTTGACGGCCGCGAGGGGGCCCTGGGCCCAACAGGAGCCCAGCGCCTGCTCCGAGGCGGGTCTGCGGATCTCGCCGACCCGGAACTCCGCCGCGGAACACCCCCCCGCCACCGCCAGCGCCGCCGCTACGTCCCCGGGCGACACCGAGTCGTCCAGGCCCGCCACGCGCACCTCGCCGCGCTTGACCGCCTGGGAGACCTTAACCCCGGTCCCCCCAAGCGCCTCGGCGATCCTCCCGGAGAGGGCCCGTGCCTTCTCCTGGCACCCCGTGCCCCTGACCTCCAGGAGGATCCCGCCGGTTTTCGACCGCCTGGGAAGCACCCCCGACTCGATCCCGATAGCCTTGAGGTCCACCCTCTCTTTTGCCCTGGCCATCACCTCCGAATAAGTGAGCTTGCAGCTCTCGGGGATGGTGATGGCCACTGCTCCCGTTCTGGGGGTGCGTCCCAGGCCACCGTCCCTCCCGGCGGCGGGCTTCGCCGCGCTCGCGCCGCCCTGCACTCGTGCGCCGCCCGCCGCCCTCGGCTCCCACGCAGCCTGCAGCCGTGAAGCGGCGGCAGCTGCCTCGGCCGCGGCTGCTCTCGCCGCAGCCTCCTCCGCGGCCATCTTCTTCTTGGCCCTCTTCGCCGCCTTGCTCGTCACCTCCATCCACGAGGCCGGGACGACCGGTGGCGGAATGATAACGGGGGGCACCACCCTCACGTTGGACACGACCACCGGTCCAGTCCCCTTGGTGACAGACGTCGCCGGCAGAGAAGCCACCGGCGTCGCCTCGCGCGCCGATTTACCCTCCGCCCGGAGGGCCGGGGCCAAACCGGCCAGAATCGTCCGGAACCGCTCCTCCATCCGGGCCTCTAGCTCCCGGTTCCTGGCCGTTATCAGCGCGCCGACCCGGAGAAGCAGGGCTTCGGAGTCCAAAACTCCCGCTCCCTCCCCCGACGGTCCCATCGCCTCCATCCCCCGCGTACGGACCCCCGCTGTCGAGGAGGCGGGGGGCGCTTCCCCTATTGGCGCATGTCCCGCCCGGCGACCGCTGTCGGTGTTCGCCCGCCGCCCGGCCTCCATTGACCGGAGCCTCGCCCGGAGGTCACCCGCCTCCTTCGCGAGGGCCGCGTTCTGCTCGCGGAGGCGGGCCACCTCCTGGCTACCCTGCCACGCCATCCCGGTAAAGCACCGCTGCATCAAGGTGGTGCAGTGGGCCCTGGCGACTGCAGAACAATCCCGCAAGTCTTTAGCCAGGTCCCCCTTGAGGCCCTTTGAGACGGTGGAGACTCTCTCCACCCTCAACATCGCCTCCTCCACCTCCCCTACTAGCTGCGCTGTCGGCATCCTCCCACCCAGCTCGATGAGGTCATCCACCCTCCTCGTCTGACTCCTCTCGGCGCGGCCGCCGAGGGCCAGATCCATGGTGGGCGTCCCCGACGAGCCCTCCCCTGGGTCCGTCCGCGACACCGACCCGCCGCGGGTGTGCTGCCCCCCCTCTAACCGGGCACGCTTGGGGTCAGAGACCCCAGATGTCGCGCCCCGCTTCTCCGCGCCCCCGCGCGTCACGATCGAGCCGACGGAGCTCGAGATGGAGATGATTGTTTCATCCCCATCCGAGTCCTCGTCCGCGATGACCACGACCGCGTCCTCCCCGGCAGTAATCGTTGCCATCCCCTCCCCGTCAGTGACCGCTGCCGTCTCTTCCCCCGCCGCAGCTGCTGCCGTATCGGCAGCCTCCCCCACAACATCAAGGTTTTTATTATACGATTCCATATCTGGTCCCACGAGATTGGCAGGAAAAAACACGTCCGCCCGGGCAGAGCCTCCTTGCCCGGGTAAGGCTAATTTCAACTGGAGTTCGCCAGGTATCCAGAGATGGTGCGCTAGTGGCTGATGTACCCCACCAGCCGCGCCCTGTAGCCAGGGCGTACCCTCTCACCGCGCACCTAAGCTTAGGGCATTAGGGATTTTTATAGAGGTTATCATCCTCGCGGCCCGGCCGATTAAGGCAAGACCACCGTTCCGGTAAAACATGACCACCGGTTTACGGCAAGGGCCCTGCGGCGACCTCCCCGGTCGTTATCGCAGGACCCATTCCGCGGTTTTTTATCCCTCCGTGTGAGCCTTACCGGCAAGGGAGGCCCTGCCAGGATCCGAAGATCCCGCCGGCATCGCCTCATACATCATTGGGACTACTTTCCGCGGAATACCCCTCGCTCCGTTAGCAACACACAACTATGTGTGTTCCCAGGGACCACCACGAGGAGGTGGAGCGTAGAGGATTTTAGGGATATGACCGCCACCACTGTGGCATACCTAGTAGTGGATCCGAGTCACCACTACTAAGCCCATATCCCCTCGGTCCCCATCCAACCCCCTATCCTATCCTCTATCCTATCCTATCCTCTATCGTGTGCTATATCGTATCCTATCCTCTATCGTATGCTATATCGTATCCTATCCTCTATCGTATCCAATCTCCTATCCTATCCTGTATCCTCTCCTATCCTCAATCAAATCCTATCCTCTATCCTATCCTATCCTCTATCGTATCCTATCCTCTATCCTATCCTGTCCTCTATCCTATCCTATCCTCTATCCTATCCTATCCTCTATTCTATCCCATCCTCAATCCTATCCTTTCCTCTATCCTATAATCTATCCTATCCTATCCTCTTACTTATCCTATTCTCTATCCTATCCTATCCTCAAACCTATCCTATCCTCTATCCTATCCTATCCTCTTATCGTATCCTATCCTCTATCCTATCCTCAATCCTATCCTATCCTCTAACCTATCCTATCCTCTATCCTATCCTATCCTCTATCCTATCTTATCCTCTATCCTATCCTGTCCTCTATTCTATCCTATCCTCTATCTTATCCTATCCACTATCCTATCTTATCCTCTATCCTATCCTATCCTCTATCGTATGCTCTATCCTATCCTATCCTCTATCCTATCCAATCCCCTATCCAATCCTCTATCCTATCCTATCCTCTACCCTATAATACCATGTATCCTATCCTATTCTCCATCCTATACTATCCTCTATCGTATGCTCTATCCTATCCTATCCTCTATGTTATCCTTTCCTCTATAATATCGTAACTTCTATCGTATCCTATCCTCTATCCTATCCTGTCCTCTATTCTATACTATCTTCTATTTTAACCTATCCTCTATCCTATCCCCTCTTCTATCCTATCCTATCCTCTATCCTATCCTCTCTTCTATTATCTCCTATCCTCTATCCTATCATATCCTCAATCCTATCCTATTCTCTTTCCTATCCTATCCTATATCCTATCCTCTTCTCTATCCTATCCTTTCCTCTATAATATCGTATCATCTATCGTATCCTATCCTCTATCCTATCCTATCCTCTATCCTATTCTATTCTCTATCCTATCCTATCCTCAATCCAATCCTATCCTCTATCCTATCCTATACTCTATCCTATCCTATCCTCTATCGTATCCTATCCTCTATCCTATCCTGTCCTCTATCCTATCCTATCCTCTATCATATCCTATCCTCTACCGTATCCTATCCTCTATCCTATCCTTTCCTCTATCCTATCCTATCCTCTATCCTATCTTATCCTCTATCCTATCCTGTGCTCTATCCTATCCTATCCACTATCCTATCCAATCTCATATCCTATTCTCTATCGTATCCTATCCTCTATCCTACCCTATCCTCTATCCTATCCTCTATCCTATCCTATCCTCCATCCTATCTTATCCTCTGTCCTATCCTGTCCTGTATTCTATCCTATCCTCTATCTTATCCTATCTACTATCCTATCTTATCCTCTATCCTATCCTATCCTCTATCCTATCCTATCCTCTATCCTATAATATCCTCTATCCTATCCAATCCCCTATCCTTTCCTATCCTTTATCCTATCCTGTCCTCTATTCTATCCTATCCTCTATCTTATCCTATCCACTATCCTATCTTATCCTCTATCCTATCCTACCCTCTATTATATCCTATCCTCTATCGTATCCTATCTTCTATCCTATCCAACCCTCTATGCTATCCTCAATCCTATCCTTTCCTCTATCCTATCCTATCCTCTATGCTATTCTATCTTCTATCCTATCCTATCCTCTATCCTATCCTATCCGCTATCCTATCTTACCCTCTATCCTATCCTGTCCTCTATTCCATCCTATCCTCTATCTTATCCTATCCACTATCCTATCTTATCCTCTACCTTATCCTATCCTCTCCTCTATCCTATCCTCTCCTCTATCCTATCCTATCCTCTATCCTATCCTGTCCTCTATTCTATCCTATCCTCTATCTTATCCTATCCACTATCCTATCCTATCCTCTATCCTATCCTATCCTCTATTATATCCTATCCTCTATCGTATCCTATCTTCTATCCTATCCAATCCTCTATGCTATCCTCAATCCTATCCTTTCCTCTATCCTATCCTATCCTCTATGCTATTCTATCTTCTATCCTATCCTATCCCCTATCCTATCGTATCATCTATCCTATCTTACCCTCTATCCTATCCTGTACTCTATTCCATCCTATCCTCTATCTTATCCTATCCTCAATCCTATCCTATCCTCTATCCTATCCAATCCCCTATCCAATCCTCTATCCTATCCTATCCTCTACCCTATAATACCATGTATCCTATTCTATTCTCTATCCGATCCTATCCTATCCTATCCTCTATCGTATGCTCTATCCTATCCTATCCTCTATGTTATCCTTTCCTCTATAATATCGTAACTTCTATTGTATCCTATCCTCTATCCTATCCTGTCCTCTATTCTATCCTATCTTCTATTTTATCCTATCCTCTATCCCATCCTAATCTCTATCCTATCAATCCCCTATCCTATCCTCTATCCTATCCTATGCTCTATCCTATCCTATCCTCTATCCTATAATATCCTCTATCCCATCCTAATCTCTATCCTATCAATCCCCTATCCTATCCTCTATCCTATCCTATCCTCTATTCCATCCTATCCTCTATCTTATCCTATCCACTATCCTATCTTATCCTCTACCTTATCCTATCCTCTCCTATATCCTATCCTCTCCTCTATCCTATCCTATCCTCTATACTATTCTATCCTCTATCTTATCCTATCCTCAATCCAATCCTATCCTCTATCCTATCCTATCCTCTATCGTATCCTATCCTCTATCCTATCCAATCCTCTATCCTATCCTCTATCCTATCCTATTCCTTATCCTAACGTATCCTCTATCCTATCCTATCCTCTATAGTATGCTCTATCGTATCCTATCCTCTATCGTATGCTCTATCCTATCCTATACTCTATCCTATCCAATCCACTATTCAATCCTCTATCCTATCCTATCCTCTACCCTATAATACCATGTATCCTATCCTATTCTCTATCCTATCCTATCCTATCCTATCCTATCCTCTATCGTATGCTCTATCCTATTCTATCCACTATCCTATCCTATCCTCAATCCTATCCTATACTCTATCCTATCCTATCCTCAATCCAATCCTATATTCTATCCTATCCTATCCTCTATCGTATGCTCCATCCTATCCTATCCTCTATCGTATGCTCCATCCTATCCTATCCTCTATCCTATCCTCAATCCTATCCTATCCTCAATCCTATCCTATCCTCAATCCTATCCTATCCTCAATCCTATCCTATCCTCAATCCTATCCTATCCTCCATCCTATTCTATCCTCTATCCTATCCTATCCTCAATCCAATCCTATCCTCTATCCTATCCAATCCCCTATCCTATCCTTTATCCTATCCTATCCTCTATCCTATAATACCATGTATCCTATCTTATTCTCCATCCTATCCTATCCTATCCTATCCTCTATCGTATGCTCTATCCTATCGTATCCTCTATCCTATCCTATCCTCTATCCTACCTTATCCTCTATCCTATCCTGTCCTCTATCCTATCCTATCCACTATCCTATCTTATCCTCTATCCTATCCTGTCCTCTATTCTATCATATCCTCTATCTTATCCTATCCACTATCCTATCCTATCCTCTATCCTATCCTATCCTCTATCATATCCTATCCTCTATCGTATCCTATCTTCTATCCTATCCAATCCTCTATGCTATCCTCAATCCTATCCTTTCCTCTATCCTATCCTATACTCTATGCTATTCTATCTTCTATCCTATCCTATCCTCTATCCTATCCTATCCTCTATCCTATCTTACCCTCTATCCTATCCTGTCCTCTATTCCATCCTATCCTCTATCTTATCCTATCCACTATCCTATCTTATCCTCTACCTTATCCTATCCTCTCCTCTATCCTATCCTCTCCTCTATCCTATCCTCTCCTCTATCCTATCCTCTCCTCTATCCTATCCTCTCCTCTATCCTATCCTATCCTCTATCGTATTCTATCCTCTATCCTATCCAATCCCCTATCCAATCCCCTATCCTATCCCCTGTCCTATCCTATCCTCTATAATATTGTATCTTCTATCGTATCCTATTCTCTATCCTATCCTATCCTCAATCCTATCCTATCCTCCATCCTATCCTATCCTCTATGCTATCCTATCCTCTATGCTATCCTATCCTCTATCCTATTCTATCCTCTATCCTATCGTATCCTCAATCCAATCCTATCCTCTATCCTATCCAATCCCCTATCCTAACCTCTATCCTATCCTATCCTCTATCGTATCCTATCCTTTGTCCTATCCAATCCTCTATCCTATTCCATTCTCTATCCTATCCTATCCTCAATCCAATCCTATCCTCTATCCTATCCTATACTCTATCCTATCCTATCCTCTATCGTATCCTATCCTCTATCCTATCCTGTCCTCTATCCTATCCTATCCTCTATCCTATCCTATCCTCTATCCTATCCCATCCTCAATCCTATCCTTTCCTCTATCCTATAATCTATCGTATCCTATCCTCTATCCTATCCTCTATCGTATCCTATTCTCTATCCTATCCTTTCCTCTATAATGTCGTATCTTCTATCGTATCCTATCCTCTATCCTATCCTATCCTCCATCCTATCCTATCCTCTATGCCATCCTATCCTCTATCCTATTCTATCCTCTATCCTATCTATCCTCATTCCAATCCTATCATCTATCATATCCTATCCTCTACCGTATCCTATCTTCTATCCGATCCAATCCTCTATCCTATCCTCAATCCTATCCTATACTCTATCCTATCCTATCCTCTATCATATCCTATCCTCTACCGTATCCTATCCTCTATCCTATCCTTTCCTCTATCCTATCCTATCCTCTATCCTATCTTATCCTCTATCCTATCCTGTGCTCTATCCTATCCTATCCACTATCCTATCCAATCTCATATCCTATTCTCTATCGTATCCTATCCTCTATCCTACCCTATCCTCTATCCTATCCTCTATCCTATCCTATCCTCCATCCTATCTTATCCTCTGTCCTATCCTGTCCTGTATTCTATCCTATACTCTATCTTATCCTATCCACTATCCTATCTTATCCTCTATGCTATTCTATCTTCTATCCTATCCTATCCTCTATCCTATCCTATCCGCTATCCTATCTTACCCTCTATCCTATCCTGTCCTCTATTCCATCCTATCCTCTATCTTATCCTATCCACTATCCTATCTTATCCTCTACCTTATCCTATCCTCTCCTCTATCCTATCCTCTCCTCTATCCTATCCTATCCTCTATCCTATCCTATCCTCAATCCTATCCTATCCTCCATCCTATCCTATCCTCTATGCTATCCTATCCTCTATGCTATCCTATCCTCTATCCTATTCTATCCTCTATCCTATCGTATCCTCAATCCAATCCTATCCTCTATCCTATCCAATCCCCTATCCTATCCTCTATCCTATCCTATCCTCTATCGTATCCTATCCTTTGTCCTATCCAATCCTCTATCCTATTCCATTCTCTATCCTATCCTATCCTCAATCCAATCCTATCCTCTATCCTATCCTATACTCTATCCTATCCTATCCTCTATCGTATCCAATCCTTTATCCTATCCTGTCCTCTATCCTATCCTATCCTCTATCCTATCCTATCCTCTATCCTATCCCATCCTCAATCGTATCCTTTCCTCTATCCTATAATCTATCCTATCCTATCCTCTTACTTATCCTATCCTCTATCCTATCCTATCCTCTATTCCATCCTATCCTCTATCTTATCCTATCCACTATCCTATCTTATCCTCTACCTTATCCTATCCTCTCCTATATCCTATCCTCTCCTCTATCCTATCCTATCCTCTATACTATTCTATCCTCTATCTTATCCTATCCTCAATCCAATCCTATCCTCTATCCTATCCTATCCTCTATCGTATCCTATCCTCTATCCTATCCAATCCTCTATCCTATCCTCTATCCTATCCTATTCCTTATCCTAACGTATCCTCTATCCTATCCTATCCTCTATAGTATGCTCTATCGTATCCTATCCTCTATCGTATGCTCTATCCTATCCTATACTCTATCCTATCCAATCCACTATTCAATCCTCTATCCTATCCTATCCTCTACCCTATAATACCATGTATCCTATCCTATTCTCTATCCTATCCTATCCTATCCTATCCTATCCTCTATCGTATGCTCTATCCTATTCTATCCACTATCCTATCCTATCCTCAATCCTATCCTATACTCTATCCTATCCTATCCTCAATCCAATCCTATATTCTATCCTATCCTATCCTCTATCGTATGCTCCATCCTATCCTATCCTCTATCGTATGCTCCATCCTATCCTATCCTCTATCCTATCCTCAATCCTATCCTATCCTCAATCCTATCCTATCCTCAATCCTATCCTATCCTCAATCCTATCCTATCCTCAATCCTATCCTATCCTCCATCCTATTCTATCCTCTATCCTATCCTATCCTCAATCCAATCCTATCCTCTATCCTATCCAATCCCCTATCCTATCCTTTATCCTATCCTATCCTCTATCCTATAATACCATGTATCCTATCTTATTCTCCATCCTATCCTATCCTATCCTATCCTCTATCGTATGCTCTATCCTATCGTATCCTCTATCCTATCCTATCCTCTATCCTACCTTATCCTCTATCCTATCCTGTCCTCTATCCTATCCTATCCACTATCCTATCTTATCCTCTATCCTATCCTGTCCTCTATTCTATCATATCCTCTATCTTATCCTATCCACTATCCTATCCTATCCTCTATCCTATCCTATCCTCTATCATATCCTATCCTCTATCGTATCCTATCTTCTATCCTATCCAATCCTCTATGCTATCCTCAATCCTATCCTTTCCTCTATCCTATCCTATACTCTATGCTATTCTATCTTCTATCCTATCCTATCCTCTATCCTATCCTATCCTCTATCCTATCTTACCCTCTATCCTATCCTGTCCTCTATTCCATCCTATCCTCTATCTTATCCTATCCACTATCCTATCTTATCCTCTACCTTATCCTATCCTCTCCTCTATCCTATCCTCTCCTCTATCCTATCCTCTCCTCTATCCTATCCTCTCCTCTATCCTATCCTCTCCTCTATCCTATCCTATCCTCTATCGTATTCTATCCTCTATCCTATCCAATCCCCTATCCAATCCCCTATCCTATCCCCTGTCCTATCCTATCCTCTATAATATTGTATCTTCTATCGTATCCTATTCTCTATCCTATCCTATCCTCAATCCTATCCTATCCTCCATCCTATCCTATCCTCTATGCTATCCTATCCTCTATGCTATCCTATCCTCTATCCTATTCTATCCTCTATCCTATCGTATCCTCAATCCAATCCTATCCTCTATCCTATCCAATCCCCTATCCTAACCTCTATCCTATCCTATCCTCTATCGTATCCTATCCTTTGTCCTATCCAATCCTCTATCCTATTCCATTCTCTATCCTATCCTATCCTCAATCCAATCCTATCCTCTATCCTATCCTATACTCTATCCTATCCTATCCTCTATCGTATCCTATCCTCTATCCTATCCTGTCCTCTATCCTATCCTATCCTCTATCCTATCCTATCCTCTATCCTATCCCATCCTCAATCCTATCCTTTCCTCTATCCTATAATCTATCGTATCCTATCCTCTATCCTATCCTCTATCGTATCCTATTCTCTATCCTATCCTTTCCTCTATAATGTCGTATCTTCTATCGTATCCTATCCTCTATCCTATCCTATCCTCCATCCTATCCTATCCTCTATGCCATCCTATCCTCTATCCTATTCTATCCTCTATCCTATCTATCCTCATTCCAATCCTATCATCTATCATATCCTATCCTCTACCGTATCCTATCTTCTATCCGATCCAATCCTCTATCCTATCCTCAATCCTATCCTATACTCTATCCTATCCTATCCTCTATCATATCCTATCCTCTACCGTATCCTATCCTCTATCCTATCCTTTCCTCTATCCTATCCTATCCTCTATCCTATCTTATCCTCTATCCTATCCTGTGCTCTATCCTATCCTATCCACTATCCTATCCAATCTCATATCCTATTCTCTATCGTATCCTATCCTCTATCCTACCCTATCCTCTATCCTATCCTCTATCCTATCCTATCCTCCATCCTATCTTATCCTCTGTCCTATCCTGTCCTGTATTCTATCCTATACTCTATCTTATCCTATCCACTATCCTATCTTATCCTCTATGCTATTCTATCTTCTATCCTATCCTATCCTCTATCCTATCCTATCCGCTATCCTATCTTACCCTCTATCCTATCCTGTCCTCTATTCCATCCTATCCTCTATCTTATCCTATCCACTATCCTATCTTATCCTCTACCTTATCCTATCCTCTCCTCTATCCTATCCTCTCCTCTATCCTATCCTATCCTCTATCCTATCCTATCCTCAATCCTATCCTATCCTCCATCCTATCCTATCCTCTATGCTATCCTATCCTCTATGCTATCCTATCCTCTATCCTATTCTATCCTCTATCCTATCGTATCCTCAATCCAATCCTATCCTCTATCCTATCCAATCCCCTATCCTATCCTCTATCCTATCCTATCCTCTATCGTATCCTATCCTTTGTCCTATCCAATCCTCTATCCTATTCCATTCTCTATCCTATCCTATCCTCAATCCAATCCTATCCTCTATCCTATCCTATACTCTATCCTATCCTATCCTCTATCGTATCCAATCCTTTATCCTATCCTGTCCTCTATCCTATCCTATCCTCTATCCTATCCTATCCTCTATCCTATCCCATCCTCAATCGTATCCTTTCCTCTATCCTATAATCTATCCTATCCTATCCTCTTACTTATCCTATCCTCTATCCTATCCTATCCTCTACCCTATCCAATCCTCTATCCTACCCTCTATCCTATCCTATCAACTATCCTATCCTATCCTCAATCCTATCCTATCCTCTATCATATCCTATCCTCTATCCTATCCAACCCCCTATCCTATCCTCTATCCTATCCTATCCTCTATCGTGTGCTATATCGTATCCTATCCTCAATCGTATGCTATATCGTATCCTATCCTCTATCGTATCCAATCTCCTATCCTATCCTGTATCCTCTCCTATCCTCAATCAAATCCTATCCTCTATCCTATCCTATCCTCTATCGTATCCTATCCTCTATCCTATCCTGTCCTCTATCCTATCCTATCCTCTATCCTATCCTATCCTCTATTCTATCCCATCCTCAATCCTATCCTTTCCTCTATCCTATAATCTATCCTATCCTATCCTCTTACTTATCCTATTCTCTATCCTATCCTATCCTCAAACATATCCTATCCTCTATCCTATCCTATCCTCTTATCGTATCCTATCCTCTATCCTATCCTCAATCCTATCCTATCCTCTAACCTATCCTATCCTCTATCCTATCCTATCCTCTATCCTATCTTATCCTCTATCCTATCCTGTCCTCTATTCTATCCTATCCTCTATCTTATCCTATCCACTATCCTATCTTATCCTCTATCCTATCCTATCCTCTATCGTATGCTCTATCCTATCCTATACTCTATCCTATCCAATCCCCTATCCAATCCTCTATCCTATCCTATCCTCTACCCTATAATACCATGTATCCTATCCTATTCTCCATCCTATACTATCCTCTATCGTATGCTCTATCCTATCCTATCCTCTATGTTATCCTTTCCTCTATAATATCGTAACTTCTATCGTATCCTATCCTCTATCCTATCCTGTCCTCTATTCTATACTATCTTCTATTTTAACCTATCCTCTATCCTATCCCCTCTTCTATCCTATCCTATCCTCTATCCTATCCTCTCTTCTATTATCTCCTATCCTCTATCCTATCATATCCTCAATCCTATCCTATCCTCAATCCTATCCTATCCTCCATCCTATCCTATCCTCTATGCTATCCTATCCTCTATGCTATCCTATCCTCTATCCTATTCTATCCTCTATCCTCTATCCTATCCTATCCTCAATCCAATCCTATCCTCTATCCTATCCAATCCCCTATCCTATCCTTTATCCTATCCTATCCTCTATCCTATAATACCATGTATCCTATCTTATTCTCCATCCTATCCTATCCTATCCTATCCTCTATCGTATGCTCTATCCTATCGTATCCTCTATCCTATCCTATCCTCTATCCTACCTTATCCTCTATCCTATCCTGTCCTCTATCCTATCCTATCCACTATCCTATCTTATCCTCTATCCTATCCTGTCCTCTATTCTATCATATCCTCTATCTTATCCTATCCACTATCCTATCCTATCCTCTATCCTATCTTACCCTCTATCCTATCCTGTCCTCTATTCCATCCTATCCTCTATCTTATCCTATCCACTATCCTATCTTATCCTCTACCTTATCCTATCCTCTCCTCTATCCTATCCTCTCCTCTATCCTATCCTCTCCTCTATCCTATCCTCTCCTCTATCCTATCCTCTCCTCTATCCTATCCTATCCTCTATCGTATTCTATCCTCTATCCTATCCAATCCCCTATCCAATCCCCTATCCTATCCCCTGTCCTATCCTATCCTCTATAATATTGTATCTTCTATCGTATCCTATTCTCTATCCTATCCTATCCTCAATCCTATCCTATCCTCCATCCTATCCTATCCTCTATGCTATCCTATCCTCTATGCTATCCTATCCTCTATCCTATTCTATCCTCTATCCTATCGTATCCTCAATCCAATCCTATCCTCTATCCTATCCAATCCCCTATCCTAACCTCTATCCTATCCTATCCTCTATCGTATCCTATCCTTTGTCCTATCCAATCCTCTATCCTATTCCATTCTCTATCCTATCCTATCCTCAATCCAATCCTATCCTCTATCCTATCCTATACTCTATCCTATCCTATCCTCTATCGTATCCTATCCTCTATCCTATCCTGTCCTCTATCCTATCCTATCCTCTATCCTATCCTATCCTCTATCCTATCCCATCCTCAATCCTATCCTTTCCTCTATCCTATAATCTATCGTATCCTATCCTCTATCCTATCCTCTATCGTATCCTATTCTCTATCCTATCCTTTCCTCTATAATGTCGTATCTTCTATCGTATCCTATCCTCTATCCTATCCTATCCTCCATCCTATCCTATCCTCTATCCTATTCTATCCTCTATCCTATCTATCCTCATTCCAATCCTATCATCTATCATATCCTATCCTCTACCGTATCCTATCTTCTATCCGATCCAATCCTCTATCCTATCCTCAATCCTATCCTATCCTCTATCCTATCCTCAATCCTATCCTATCCTCAATCCTATCCTATCCTCAATCCTATCCTATCCTCAATCCTATCCTATCCTCAATCCTATCCTATCCTCCATCCTATCCTATCCTCTATGCTATCCTATCCTCTATGCTATCCTATCCTCTATCCTATTCTATCCTCTATCCTATCCTATCCTCAATCCAATCCTATCCTCTATCCTATCCAATCCCCTATCCTATCCTTTATCCTATCCTATCCTCTATCCTATAATACCATGTATCCTATCTTATTCTCCATCCTATCCTATCCTATCCTATCCTCTATCGTATGCTCTATCCTATCGTATCCTCTATCCTATCCTATCCTCTATCCTATTCTATCCTCTATCCTATCTATCCTCATTCCAATCCTATCATCTATCATATCCTATCCTCTACCGTATCCTATCTTCTATCCGATCCAATCCTCTATCCTATCCTCAATCCTATCCTATACTCTATCCTATCCTATCCTGTATCATATCCTATCCTCTACCGTATCCTATCCTCTATCCTATCCTTTCCTCTATCCTATCCTATCCTCTATCCTATCTTATCCTCTATCCTATCCTGTGCTCTATCCTATCCTATCCACTATCCTATCCAATCTCATATCCTATTCTCTATCGTATCCTATCCTCTATCCTACCCTATCCTCTATCCTATCCTCTATCCTATCCTATCCTCCATCCTATCTTATCCTCTGTCCTATCCTGTCCTGTATTCTATCCTATACTCTATCTTATCCTATCCACTATCCTATCTTATCCTCTATGCTATTCTATCTTCTATCCTATCCTATCCTCTATCCTATCCTATCCGCTATCCTATCTTACCCTCTATCCTATCCTGTCCTCTATTCCATCCTATCCTCTATCTTATCCTATCCACTATCCTATCTTATCCTCTACCTTATCCTATCCTCTCCTCTATCCTATCCTCTCCTCTATCCTATCCTATCCTCTATCCTATCCTATCCTCAATCCTATCCTATCCTCCATCCTATCCTATCCTCTATGCTATCCTATCCTCTATGCTATCCTATCCTCTATCCTATTCTATCCTCTATCCTATCGTATCCTCAATCCAATCCTATCCTCTATCCTATCCAATCCCCTATCCTATCCTCTATCCTATCCTATCCTCTATCGTATCCTATCCTTTGTCCTATCCAATCCTCTATCCTATACCATTCTCTATCCTATCCTATCCTCAATCCAATCCTATCCTCTATCCTATCCTATACTCTATCCTATCCTATCCTCTATCGTATCCAATCCTTTATCCTATCCTGTCCTCTATCCTATCCTATCCTCTATCCTATCCTATCCTCTATCCTATCCCATCCTCAATCGTATCCTTTCCTCTATCCTATAATCTATCCTATCCTATCCTCTTACTTATCCTATCCTCTATCCTATCCTATCCTCTACCCTATCCAATCCTCTATCCTACCCTCTATCCTATCCTATCAACTATCCTATCCTATCCTCAATCCTATCCTATCCTCTATCATATCCTATCCTCTATCCTATCCAACCCCCTATCCTATCCTCTATCCTATCCTATCCTCTATCGTGTGCTATATCGTATCCTATCCTCTATCGTATGCTATATCGTATCCTATCCTCTATCGTATCCAATCTCCTATCCTATCCTGTATCCTCTCCTATCCTCAATCAAATCCTATCCTCTATCCTATCCTATCCTCTATCGTATCCTATCCTCTATCCTATCCTGTCCTCTATCCTATCCTATCCTCTATCCTATCCTATCCTCTATTCTATCCCATCCTCAATCCTATCCTTTCCTCTATCCTATAATCTATCCTATCCTATCCTCTTACTTATCCTATTCTCTATCCTATCCTATCCTCAAACATATCCTATCCTCTATCCTATCCTATCCTCTTATCGTATCCTATCCTCTATCCTATCCTCAATCCTATCCTATCCTCTAACCTATCCTATCCTCTATCCTATCCTATCCTCTATCCTATCTTATCCTCTATCCTATCCTGTCCTCTATTCTATCCTATCCTCTATCTTATCCTATCCACTATCCTATCTTATCCTCTATCCTATCCTATCCTCTATCGTATGCTCTATCCTATCCTATCCTCTATCCTATCCAATCCCCTATCCAATCCTCTATCTTATCCTATCCTCTACCCTATAATACCATGTATCCTATCCTATTCTCCATCCTATACTATCCTCTATCGTATGCTCTATCCTATCCTATCCTCTATGTTATCCTTTCCTCTATAATATCGTAACTTCTATCGTATCCTATCCTCTATCCTATCCTGTCCTCTATTCTATACTATCTTCTATTTTAACCTATCCTCTATCCTATCCCCTCTTCTATCCTATCCTATCCTCTATCCTATCCTCTCTTCTATTATCTCCTATCCTCTATCCTATCATATCCTCAATCCTATCCTATTCTCTTTCCTATCCTATCCTATATCCTATCCTCTTCTCTATCCTATCCTTTCCTCTATAATATCGTATCATCTATCGTATCCTATCCTCTATCCTATCCTATCCTCTATCCTATTCTATTCTCTATCCTATCCTATCCTCAATCCAATCCTATCCTCTATCCTATCCTATACTCTATCCTATCCTATCCTCTATCGTATCCTATCCTCTATCCTATCCTGTCCTCTATCCTATCCTATCCTCTATCATATCCTATCCTCTACCGTATCCTATCCTCTATCCTATCCTTTCCTCTATCCTATCCTATCCTCTATCCTATCTTATCCTCTATCCTATCCTGTGCTCTATCCTATCCTATCCACTATCCTATCCAATCTCATATCCTATTCTCTATCGTATCCTATCCTCTATCCTACCCTATCCTCTATCCTATCCTCTATCCTATCCTATCCTCCATCCTATCTTATCCTCTGTCCTATCCTGTCCTGTATTCTATCCTATCCTCTATCTTATCCTATCTACTATCCTATCTTATCCTCTATCCTATCCTATCCTCTATCCTATCCTATCCTCTATCCTATAATATCCTCTATCCTATCCAATCCCCTATCCTTTCCTATCCTTTATCCTATCCTGTCCTCTATTCTATCCTATCCTCTATCTTATCCTATCCACTATCCTATCTTATCCTCTATCCTATCCTATCCTCTATTATATCCTATCCTCTATCGTATCCTATCTTCTATCCTATCCAACCCTCTATGCTATCCTCAATCCTATCCTTTCCTCTATCCTATCCTATCCTCTATGCTATTCTATCTTCTATCCTATCCTATCCTCTATCCTATCCTATCCGCTATCCTATCTTACCCTCTATCCTATCCTGTCCTCTATTCCATCCTATCCTCTATCTTATCCTATCCACTATCCTATCTTATCCTCTACCTTATCCTATCCTCTCCTCTATCCTATCCTCTCCTCTATCCTATCCTATCCTCTATCCTATCCTGTCCTCTATTCTATCCTATCCTCTATCTTATCCTATCCACTATCCTATCCTATCCTCTATCCTATCCTATCCTCTATCATATCCTATCCTCTATCGTATCCTATCTTCTATCCTATCCAATCCTCTATGCTATCCTCAATCCTATCCTTTCCTCTATCCTATCCTATCCTCTATGCTATTCTATCTTCTATCCTATCCTATCCCCTATCCTATCGTATCATCTATCCTATCTTACCCTCTATCCTATCCTGTACTCTATTCCATCCTATCCTCTATCTTATCCTATCCTCAATCCTATCCTATCCTCTATCCTATCCAATCCCCTATCCAATCCTCTATCCTATCCTATCCTCTACCCTATAATACCATGTATCCTATTCTATTCTCTATCCGATCCTATCCTATCCTATCCTCTATCGTATGCTCTATCCTATCCTATCCTCTATGTTATCCTTTCCTCTATAATATCGTAACTTCTATTGTATCCTATCCTCTATCCTATCCTGTCCTCTATTCTATCCTATCTTCTATTTTATCCTATCCTCTATCCCATCCTAATCTCTATCCTATCAATCCCCTATCCTATCCTCTATCCTATCCTATGCTCTATCCTATCCTATCCTCTATCCTATAATATCCTCTATCCCATCCTAATCTCTATCCTATCAATCCCCTATCCTATCCTCTATCCTATCCTATCCTCTATTCCATCCTATCCTCTATCTTATCCTATCCACTATCCTATCTTATCCTCTACCTTATCCTATCCTCTCCTCTATCCTATCCTCTCCTCTATCCTATCCTATCCTCTATACTATTCTATCCTCTATCTTATCCTATCCTCAATCCAATCCTATCCTCTATCCTATCCTATCCTCTATCGTATCCTATCCTGTATCCTATCCAATCCTCTATCCTATCCTCTATCCTATCCTATTCCTTATCCTAACGTATCCTCTATCCTATCCTATCCTCTATAGTATGCTCTATCGTATCCTATCCTCTATCGTATGCTCTATCCTATCCTATACTCTATCCTATCCAATCCACTATTCAATCCTCTATCCTATCCTATCCTCTACCCTATAATACCATGTATCCTATCCTATTCTCTATCCTATCCTATCCTATCCTATCCTATCCTCTATCGTATGCTCTATCCTATTCTATCCACTATCCTATCCTATCCTCAATCCTATCCTATACTCTATCCTATCCTATCCTCAATCCAATCCTATATTCTATCCTATCCTATCCTCTATCCTATATTCTATCCTATCCTATCCTCTATCGTATGCTCCATCCTATCCTATCCTCTATCGTATGCTCCATCCTATCCTATCCTCTATCCTATCCTCAATCCTATCCTATCCTCAATCCTATCCTATCCTCAATCCTATCCTATCCTCAATCCTATCCTATCCTCAATCCTATCCTATCCTCCATCCTATCCTATCCTCTATGCTATCCTATCCTCTATGCTATCCTATCCTCTATCCTATTCTATCCTCTATCCTATCCTATCCTCAATCCAATCCTATCCTCTATCCTATCCAATCCCCTATCCTATCCTTTATCCTATCCTATCCTCTATCCTATAATACCATGTATCCTATCTTATTCTCCATCCTATCCTATCCTATCCTATCCTCTATCGTATGCTCTATCCTATCCTATCCACTATCATATCCTATCCTCAATCCTATTCTATCCCCTACCATATGCTATCCTCTATCCTATCGTATCCTCTATCCTATCCTATCCTCTATCCTACCTTATCCTCTATCCTATCCTGTCCTCTATCCTATCCTATCCACTATCCTATCTTATCCTCTATCCTATCCTGTCCTCTATTCTATCATATCCTCTATCTTATCCTATCCACTATCCTATCCTATCCTCTATCCTATCCTATCCTCTATCATATCCTATCCTCTATCGTATCCTATCTTCTATCCTATCCAATCCTCTATGCTATCCTCAATCCTATCCTTTCCTCTATCCTATCCTATACTCTATGCTATTCTATCTTCTATCCTATCCTATCCTCTATCCTATCCTATCCTCTATCCTATCTTACCCTCTATCCTATCCTGTCCTCTATTCCATCCTATCCTCTATCTTATCCTATCCACTATCCTATCTTATCCTCTACCTTATCCTATCCTCTCCTCTATCCTATCCTCTCCTCTATCCTATCCTCTCCTCTATCCTATCCTCTCCTCTATCCTATCCTATCCTCTATCGTATTCTATCCTCTATCCTATCCAATCCCCTATCCAATCCCCTATCCTATCCCCTGTCCTATCCTATCCTCTATAATATTGTATCTTCTATCGTATCCTATTCTCTATCCTATCCTATCCTCAATCCTATCCTATCCTCCATCCTATCCTATCCTCTATGCTATCCTATCCTCTATGCTATCCTATCCTCTATCCTATTCTATCCTCTATCCTATCGTATCCTCAATCCAATCCTATCCTCTATCCTATCCAATCCCCTATCCTAACCTCTATCCTATCCTATCCTCTATCGTATCCTATCCTTTGTCCTATCCAATCCTCTATCCTATTCCATTCTCTATCCTATCCTATCCTCAATCCAATCCTATCCTCTATCCTATCCTATACTCTATCCTATCCTATCCTCTATCGTATCCTATCCTCTATCCTATCCTGTCCTCTATCCTATCCTATCCTCTATCCTATCCTATCCTCTATCCTATCCCATCCTCAATCCTATCCTTTCCTCTATCCTATAATCTATCGTATCCTATCCTCTATCCTATCCTCTATCGTATCCTATTCTCTATCCTATCCTTTCCTCTATAATGTCGTATCTTCTATCGTATCCTATCCTCTATCCTATCCTATCCTCCATCCTATCCTATCCTCTATGCCATCCTATCCTCTATCCTATTCTATCCTCTATCCTATCTATCCTCATTCCAATCCTATCATCTATCATATCCTATCCTCTACCGTATCCTATCTTCTATCCGATCCAATCCTCTATCCTATCCTCAATCCTATCCTATACTCTATCCTATCCTATCCTCTATCATATCCTATCCTCTACCGTATCCTATCCTCTATCCTATCCTTTCCTCTATCCTATCCTATCCTCTATCCTATCTTATCCTCTATCCTATCCTGTGCTCTATCCTATCCTATCCACTATCCTATCCAATCTCATATCCTATTCTCTATCGTATCCTATCCTCTATCCTACCCTATCCTCTATCCTATCCTCTATCCTATCCTATCCTCCATCCTATCTTATCCTCTGTCCTATCCTGTCCTGTATTCTATCCTATCCTCTATCTTATCCTATCCACTATCCTATCTTATCCTCTATGCTATTCTATCTTCTATCCTATCCTATCCTCTATCCTATCCTATCCGCTATCCTATCTTACCCTCTATCCTATCCTGTCCTCTATTCCATCCTATCCTCTATCTTATCCTATCCACTATCCTATCTTATCCTCTACCTTATCCTATCCTCTCCTCTATCCTATCCTCTCCTCTATCCTATCCTATCCTCTATCCTATCCTATCCTCAATCCTATCCTATCCTCCATCCTATCCTATCCTCTATGCTATCCTATCCTCTATGCTATCCTATCCTCTATCCTATTCTATCCTCTATCCTATCGTATCCTCAATCCAATCCTATCCTCTATCCTATCCAATCCCCTATCCTATCCTCTATCCTATCCTATCCTCTATCGTATCCTATCCTTTGTCCTATCCAATCCTCTATCCTATTCCATTCTCTATCCTATCCTATCCTCAATCCAATCCTATCCTCTATCCTATCCTATACTCTATCCTATCCTATCCTCTATCGTATCCAATCCTTTATCCTATCCTGTCCTCTATCCTATCCTATCCTCTATCCTATCCTATCCTCTATCCTATCCCATCCTCAATCGTATCCTTTCCTCTATCCTATAATCTATCCTATCCTATCCTCTTACTTATCCTATCCTCTATCCTATCCTATCCTCTACCCTATCCAATCCTCTATCCTACCCTCTATCCTATCCTATCAACTATCCTATCCTATCCTCAATCCTATCCTATCCTCTATCATATCCTATCCTCTATCCTATCCAACCCCCTATCCTATCCTCTATCCTATCCTATCCTCTATCGTGTGCTATATCGTATCCTATCCTCTATCGTATGCTATATCGTATCCTATCCTCTATCGTATCCAATCTCCTATCCTATCCTGTATCCTCTCCTATCCTCAATCAAATCCTATCCTCTATCCTATCCTATCCTCTATCGTATCCTATCCTCTATCCTATCCTGTCCTCTATCCTATCCTATCCTCTATCCTATCCTATCCTCTATTCTATCCCATCCTCAATCCTATCCTTTCCTCTATCCTATAATCTATCCTATCCTATCCTCTTACTTATCCTATTCTCTATCCTATCCTATCCTCAAACCTATCCTATTCTCCATCCTATACTATCCTCTATCGTATGCTCTATCCTATCCTATCCTCTATGTTATCCTTTCCTCTATAATATCGTAACTTCTATCGTATCCTATCCTCTATCCTATCCTGTCCTCTATTCTATACTATCTTCTATTTTAACCTATCCTCTATCCTATCCCCTCTTCTATCCTATCCTATCCTCTATCCTATCCTCTCTTCTATTATCTCCTATCCTCTATCCTATCATATCCTCAATCCTATCCTATTCTCTTTCCTATCCTATCCTATATCCTATCCTCTTCTCTATCCTATCCTTTCCTCTATAATATCGTATCATCTATCGTATCCTATCCTCTATCCTATCCTATCCTCTATCCTATTCTATTCTCTATCCTATCCTATCCTCAATCCAATCCTATCCTCTATCCTATCCTATACTCTATCCTATCCTATCCTCTATCGTATCCTATCCTCTATCCTATCCTGTCCTCTATCCTATCCTATCCTCTATCATATCCTATCCTCTACCGTATCCTATCCTCTATCCTATCCTTTCCTCTATCCTATCCTATCCTCTATCCTATCTTATCCTCTATCCTATCCTGTGCTCTATCCTATCCTATCCACTATCCTATCCAATCTCATATCCTATTCTCTATCGTATCCTATCCTCTATCCTACCCTATCCTCTATCCTATCCTCTATCCTATCCTATCCTCCATCCTATCTTATCCTCTGTCCTATCCTGTCCTGTATTCTATCCTATCCTCTATCTTATCCTATCTACTATCCTATCTTATCCTCTATCCTATCCTATCCTCTATCCTATCCTATCCTCTATCCTATAATATCCTCTATCCTATCCAATCCCCTATCCTTTCCTATCCTTTATCCTATCCTGTCCTCTATTCTATCCTATCCTCTATCTTATCCTATCCACTATCCTATCTTATCCTCTATCCTATCCTATCCTCTATTATATCCTATCCTCTATCGTATCCTATCATCTATCCTATCCAACCCTCTATGCTATCCTCAATCCTATCCTTTCCTCTATCCTATCCTATCCTCTATGCTATTCTATCTTCTATCCTATCCTATCCTCTATCCTATCCTATCCGCTATCCTATCTTACCCTCTATCCTATCCTGTCCTCTATTCCATCCTATCCTCTATCTTATCCTATCCACTATCCTATCTTATCCTCTACCTTATCCTATCCTCTCCTCTATCCTATCCTCTCCTCTATCCTATCCTATCCTCTATCCTATCCTGTCCTCTATTCTATCCTATCCTCTATCTTATCCTATCCACTATCCTATCCTATCCTCTATCCTATCCTATCCTCTATCATATCCTATCCTCTATCGTATCCTATCTTCTATCCTATCCAATCCTCTATGCTATCCTCAATCCTATCCTTTCCTCTATCCTATCCTATCCTCTATGCTATTCTATCTTCTATCCTATCCTATCCCGTATCCTATCGTATCATCTATCCTATCTTACCCTCTATCCTATCCTGTACTCTATTCCATCCTATCCTCTATCTTATCCTATCCTCAATCCTATCCTATCCTCTATCCTATCCAATCCCCTATCCAATCCTCTATCCTATCCTATCCTCTACCCTATAATACCATGTATCCTATTCTATTCTCTATCCGATCCTATCCTATCCTATCCTCTATCGTATGCTCTATCCTATCCTATCCTCTATGTTATCCTTTCCTCTATAATATCGTAACTTCTATTGTATCCTATCCTCTATCCTATCCTGTCCTCTATTCTATCCTATCTTCTATTTTATCCTATCCTCTATCCCATCCTAATCTCCATCCTATCAATCCCCTATCCTATCCTCTATCCTATCCTATGCTCTATCCTATCCTATCCTCTATCCTATAATATCCTCTATCCCATCCTAATCTCTATCCTATCAATCCCCTATCCTATCCTCTATCCTATCCTATCCTCTATTCCATCCTATCCTCTATCTTATCCTATCCACTATCCTATCTTATCCTCTACCTTATCCTATCCTCTCCTCTATCCTATCCTCTCCTCTATCCTATCCTATCCTCTATACTATTCTATCCTCTATCTTATCCTATCCTCAATCCAATCCTATCCTCTATCCTATCCTATCCTCTATCGTATCCTATCCTCTATCCTATCCAATCCTCTATCCTATCCTCTATCCTATCCTATTCCTTATCCTAACGTATCCTCTATCCTATCCTATCCTCTATAGTATGCTCTATCGTATCCTATCCTCTATCGTATGCTCTATCCTATCCTATACTCTATCCTATCCAATCCACTATTCAATCCTCTATCCTATCCTATCCTCTACCCTATAATACCATGTATCCTATCCTATTCTCTATCCTATCCTATCCTATCCTATCCTATCCTCTATCGTATGCTCTATCCTATTCTATCCACTATCCTATCCTATCCTCAATCCTATCCTATACTCTATCCTATCCTATCCTCAATCCAATCCTATATTCTATCCTATCCTATCCTCTATCGTATGCTCCATCCTATCCTATCCTCTATCGTATGCTCCATCCTATCCTATCCTCTATTCTATCCTCAATCCTATCCTATCCTCAATCCTATCCTATCCTCAATCCTATCCTATCCTCAATCCTATCCTATCCTCAATCCTATCCTATCCTCCATCCTATCCTATCCTCTATGCTATCCTATCCTCTATGCTATCCTATCCTCTATCCTATTCTATCCTCTATCCTATCCTATCCTCAATCCAATCCTATCCTCTATCCTATCCAATCCCCTATCCTATCCTTTATCCTATCCTATCCTCTATCCTATAATACCATGTATCCTATCTTATTCTCCATCCTATCCTATCCTATCCTATCCTCTATCGTATGCTCTATCCTATCCTATCCACTATCATATCCTATCCTCAATCCTATTCTATCCCCTACCATATGCTATCCTCTATCCTATCGTATCCTCTATCCTATCCTATCCTCTATCCTACCTTATCCTCTATCCTATCCTGTCCTCTATCCTATCCTATCCACTATCCTATCTTATCCTCTATCCTATCCTGTCCTCTATTCTATCATATCCTCTATCTTATCCTATCCACTATCCTATCCTATCCTCTATCCTATCCTATCCTCTATCATATCCTATCCTCTATCGTATCCTATCTTCTATCCTATCCAATCCTCTATGCTATCCTCTATCCTATCGTATCCTCTATCCTATCCTATCCTCTATCCTACCTTATCCTCTATCCTATCCTGTCCTCTATCCTATCCTATCCACTATCCTATCTTATCCTCTATCCTATCCTGTCCTCTATTCTATCATATCCTCTATCTTATCCTATCCACTATCCTATCCTATCCTCTATCCTATCCTATCCTCTATCATATCCTATCCTCTATCTTATCCTATCCACTATCCTATCTTATCCTCTACCTTATCCTATCCTCTCCTCTATCCTATCCTCTCCTCTATCCTATCCTCTCCTCTATCCTATCCTCTCCTCTATCCTATCCTCTCCTCTATCCTATCCTATCCTCTATCGTATTCTATCCTCTATCCTATCCAATCCCCTATCCAATCCCCTATCCTATCCCCTGTCCTATCCTATCCTCTATAATATTGTATCTTCTATCGTATCCTATTCTCTATCCTATCCTATCCTCAATCCTATCCTATCCTCCATCCTATCCTATCCTCTATGCTATCCTATCCTCTATGCTATCCTATCCTCTATCCTATTCTATCCTCTATCCTATCGTATCCTCAATCCAATCCTATCCTCTATCCTATCCAATCCCCTATCCTAACCTCTATCCTATCCTATCCTCTATCGTATCCTATCCTTTGTCCTATCCAATCCTCTATCCTATTCCATTCTCTATCCTATCCTATCCTCAATCCAATCTTATCCTCTATCCTATCCTATACTCTATCCTATCCTATCCTCTATCGTATCCTATCCTCTATCCTATCCTGTCCTCTATCCTATCCTATCCTCTATCCTATCCTATCCTCTATCCTATCCCATCCTCAATCCTATCCTTTCCTCTATCCTATAATCTATCGTATCCTATCCTCTATCCTATCCTCTATCGTATCCTATTCTCTATCCTATCCTTTCCTCTATAATGTCGTATCTTCTATCGTATCCTATCCTCTATCCTATCCTATCCTCCATCCTATCCTATCCTCTATGCCATCCTATCCTCTATCCTATTCTATCCTCTATCCTATCTATCCTCATTCCAATCCTATCATCTATCATATCCTATCCTCTACCGTATCCTATCTTCTATCCGATCCAATCCTCTATCCTATCCTCAATCCTATCCTATACTCTATCCTATCCTATCCTCTATCATATCCTATCCTCTACCGTATCCTATCCTCTATCCTATCCTTTCCTCTATCCTATCCTATCCTCTATCCTATCTTATCCTCTATCCTATCCTGTGCTCTATCCTATCCTATCCACTATCCTATCCAATCTCATATCCTATTCTCTATCGTATCCTATCCTCTATCCTACCCTATCCTCTATCCTATCCTCTATCCTATCCTATCCTCCATCCTATCTTATCCTCTGTCCTATCCTGTCCTGTATTCTATCCTATCCTCTATCTTATCCTATCCACTATCCTATCTTATCCTCTATCCTATCCTATCCTCTATCCTATCCTATCCTCTATCCTATAATATCCTCTATCCTATCCAATCCCCTATCCTATCCTCTGTCCTATCCTATCCTCTATCCTATCCTATCCTCTATCATTTCCTATCCTTTATCCTATCCTGTCCTCTATTCTATCCTATCCTCTATCTTATCCTATCCACTTTCCTATCTTATCCTCTATCCTATCCTATCCTCTATTATATCCTATCCTCTATCGTATCCTATCTTCTATCCTATCCAATCCTCTATGCTATCCTCAATCCTATCCTTTCCTCTATCCTATCCTATCCTCTATGCTATTCTATCTTCTATCCTATCCTATCCTCTATCCTATCCTATCCGCTATCCTATCTTACCCTCTATCCTATCCTGTCCTCTATTCCATCCTATCCTCTATCTTATCCTATCCACTATCCTATCTTATCCTCTACCTTATCCTATCCTCTCCTCTATCCTATCCTCTCCTCTATCCTATCCTATCCTCTATACTATTCTATCCTCTATCTTATCCTATCCTCAATCCTATCCTATCCTATCCTCTATCCTATCCTATCATCTATCATATCCTATCCTCTATCCTATGCTATCGTCTATCCTATCCTATCCTCTATCCTATCCTGTCCTCTATTCTATCCTATCCTCTATCTTATCCTATCCACTATCCTATCCTATCCACTATCCTATACTATCCTCTATCCTATCCTATCCTCTATCCTTTCCTATCCTCTATCCTATCCTATCCTCTATCCTATCCTATCCTCTATCCTATCCAATCTCATATCCTATCCAATCTCATATCCTATCCTATCCTCTATCATGTCCTATCCTCTATCGTATCCTATCTTCTATCCTATCCAATCCTCTATCCTATCCTCAATCCTATCCTATCCTCTATCTTATCCTATCCACTATCCTATCTTATCCTCTATCCTATCATATCCTCCATCCTATCCTATCCTCTATCGTATGCTCTATCCTGTCCTATCCTCTATCCTATCCAATCCCCTATCCAATCCTCTATCCTATTCGATCCTCTACCCCATTATACCATGTATCCTATCCTATTCTCTATCCTATCCTATCCTCAATCCTATCCTATCCTCTATCATATCCTATCCTCTATCCTATCCTATCCTCTATCCTATCCTATCCTCTATCCTATCCTATCCTCTATCCTATCTTATCCTGTCATCTATTCTATCCTATCCTCTATCTTATCCTATCCACTATCCTATCTTATCCTCTATCCTATCCTATCCTCCATCCTATCCTCTGTCCTATCCTATCCTCTATAATATCGTATCTTCTATCGTATCCTATCCTCTATCCTATCCTATCCTCTATCATATCCTATCCTCTATCGTATCCTATCATCTATCCTATCCAATCCTCTATCCTATCCTCAATCCTATGCTATCCTCCATCCTATCCTATCCTCTATGCTATCCTATCCTCTATCCTATTCTATCCTCTATCGTATCCTCTCCTCAATCGAATCCTATCCTCTATCCTATCCTATCCTCTATCGTATCCTATCCTGTATCCTATCCATACGTCTATAGTATCCTCTATCCTATCCTATCCTCTATCCAAGCTATCCTCTATCCTATCCTCTATCCTATCCTATCCTCTATCCAATCCTAACCTCAACCCTATCCTACGCTCTATCCTATAGTATCCTCTATCCTATACTATCCTCTATCCTATCCTGTCCTCTATTCTATCCTATCCTCTATCTTATCCTATCCACTATCCTACCTTATCCTCTATCCTATCCTCTCCTCTATCCTATCCTTTCCTCTATAATATCGTATCTTCTATCGTATCCTATCCTCTATCCTATCCTCTATCGTATCCTATCCTCTATCCTATCCAATCCTCTATCCTAACCTCTATCGTATTATATCCTCTATCCTATCCAATCCTCTATCCTATCCTCTATCATATCCTATCCTCTATCCTATCCTATACTCTATCCTATCCTATCCTCTATCCTATCTTATACTCTATCCTATCCTGTCCTCTATTCTATGCTACCCTCTATCATATCCTATCCTCTATCCTATCCTATCCTCTATCCTATCCAATCCTCTATCCTATCTTATCCTCTATCCTATCCTGTCCTCTATTCTATCCTATCCTCTATCTTATCCTATCCACTATCCTATCTTATCCTCTATCCTATCCTATCCTCCATCATATCCTATCCTCTATCGTATGCTATCTTCTATCCTGTCCAATCCTCTATCCTATCCAATCCTCTATCCTATACTCAATCCTATCCTATCCTATCCTCTATCCTATCCTATCCTCTATGCTATCCTATCCTCTATCCTATTATATCCTCTATCCTGTCTATCCTCAATCCAATCCAATCCTCTATCCTATCCAATCCTCTATCGTATCCTATCGTCTGTCCTATCCTATCCTCTATCCTATCCTATCCTCTATCCTATCCTATCCTCTATCGTATGCCCTATCTTATCCTATCCTCTAACCTATCCAATCCCCTATCCAATCCTCTATCCTATCCAATCCCCTATCCAATCCTCTATCCTATCCTATCCTCTATCATATCCTATCCTCTATCGTGTTCAATCTTCTATCCTATCCAATCCTCTATCCTATCCCCAATCCTGTCCTATCCTCTATCCTATCCTATCCTCTATGCTATCCTATCCTCTTTCCTATTCTATCCTTTATCCTATCCTATCCTCTATCCTATCCTATCCTCTATCCTATCTTATCCTCTATCCTATCCTGTCCTCTATTCTATCCTATCCTCTATCTTAGCCTATCCACTATCCTATCCTAACCTCAATCCCATCCTATCCTCTATCATACCCTATAATCTATCCTATCCTATCCACTATCCTATCCTCTCCTCTATCCTATCTTATCCACTATCCTATCCTATCCTCTATCCTATCCTATCCTCTATCGTATGCTATCTTCTATCCTGTATAATCCTCTATCCTATCCAATCCTCTATCCTATACTCAATCCTATCCTATCCTCTATCCTATCCTATCCTCTATGCTATCCTATCCTCTATCCTATTATATCCTCTATCCTGTCTATCCTCAATCCAATCCTATCCTCTATCCTATCCTATCCTCTATCGTATCCTATCCTCTATCCTATCCTATCCTCTATCCTATCCTATCCTCTATCGTATGCCCTATCTTATCCTATCCTCTATGCTATCCAATCCCCTATCCAATCCTCTATCCTATCCAATCCCCTATCCTGTCCTCTATTCTATCCTATCCTCTATCTTATCCTATCCACTATCCTATCCTAACCTCAATCCCATCCTATCCTCTATCATACCCTATAATCTATCCTATCCTATCCTCTCCTCTATCCTATCTTATCCACTATCCTATCCTATCCTCTATCCTATCCTATCCTCTATCGTATGCTATCTTCTATCCTGTATAATCCTCTATCCTATCCAATCCTCTATCCTATACTCAATCCTATCCTATCCTCTATCCTATCCTATCCTCTATGCTATCCTATCCTCTATCCTATTATATCCTCTATCCTGTCTATCCTCAATCCAATCCTATCCTCTATCCTATCCTATCCTCTATCGTATCCTATCCTCTATCCTATCCTATCCTCTATCCTATCCTATCCTCTATCGTATGCCCTATCTTATCCTATCCTCTATCCTATCCAATCCCCTATCCAATCCTCTATCCTATCCAATCCCCTATCCAATCCTCTATCCTATCCTATCTTCTATCGTATCCTATCCTCTATCCTATCCAATCCTCTATCCTATCCTCTATCCTATCCTCTATCCTATCCTATCCTCTATCCTATCCTATCCTCTATCCTATCCTTTCCTCTATAATATCGCCTCTTCTATCCTCCATCCTATCCTATCCTATCCTCTATCCTATCCTCTATCCTATCCTATCCTCTATCCTACCCTATCCTCTATCCTATCCTCTCCTCAATCCTATCCTATTCTCTATCCTATTCTATCCTCTATCGTATCCTATCCTCTATCCTATCCAATTCTCTATCCTATCCTATCCTCTGTCCAATCCTATCCTCAATTCAATCCTATCTTCTATCCTATAATATCCTCTATCCTATCCTATCCTATCCTCTATCCTATCCTATCCTATCCTATCCTCTATCCTATCCTCTATCCTATCCTATCCTCTATCCTATCCTATCCTCTATGCTATCCTATCCTCTATCCTATCCTATCCTCTATCCTATCCTATCCTCAATCCTATCCTATCCTCTATCATATCCTATCCTCTATGCTATCCAATCCGCAATTCTTTCCTCTATCCTATCCTATCGTCTATCCTATCCTATCCTCCATAATATGGTATCCTCTATCCTATCCTATCCTCTATCCTGTAATATCATCTATCCAATCCTATTCTCTATCCTATCCTATCCTATTCACTATCGTATCCTATCCTCTATCCTATCCAATCCTCTATCGTATCCTCTATCCTGTCCTACCCTCTATCCTATCGTATCCTCTATCCTATCCTAGCCTCAATTCTATCCTATCCTCTATCCTATCCTATCCTCAATCCTATCCTATCCTCTATCCTATCCTATCCTCTATGCTATCCTATCCTCTATCCTATTATATCCTCTATCCTGTCTATCCTCAATCCAATCCTATCCTCTATCCTATCCTATCCTCTATCGTATCCTATCCTCTATCCTATCCTATCCTCTATCCTATCCTATCCTCTATCGTATGCCCTATCTTATCCTATCCTCTATCCTATCCAATCCCCTATCCAATCCTCTATCCTATCCAATCCCCTATCCAATCCTCTATCCTATCCTATCTTCTATCGTATCCTATCCTCTATCCTATCCAATCCTCTATCCTATCCTCTATCCTATCCTCTATCCTATCCTATCCTCTATCCTATCCTATCCTCTATCCTATCCTTTCCTCTATAATATCGCCTCTTCTATCCTCCATCCTATCCTATCCTATCCTCTATCCTATCCTCTATCCTATCCTATCCTCTATCCTACCCTATCCTCTATCCTATCCTCTCCTCAATCCTATCCTATTCTCTATCCTATTCTATCCTCTATCGTATCCTATCCTCTATCCTATCCAATTCTCTATCCTATCCTATCCTCTGTCCAATCCTATCCTCAATTCAATCCTATCTTCTATCCTATAATATCCTCTATCCTATCCTATCCTATCCTCTATCCTATCCTATCCTATCCTATCCTCTATCCTATCCTCTATCCTATCCTATCCTCTATCCTATCCTATCCTCTATGCTATCCTATCCTCTATCCTATCCTATCCTCTATCCTATCCTATCCTCAATCCTATCCTATCCTCTATCATATCCTATCCTCTATGCTATCCAATCCGCAATTCTTTCCTCTATCCTATCCTATCGTCTATCCTATCCTATCCTCCATAATATGGTATCCTCTATCCTATCCTATCCTCTATCCTGTAATATCATCTATCCAATCCTATTCTCTATCCTATCCTATCCTATTCACTATCGTATCCTATCCTCTATCCTATCCAATCCTCTATCGTATCCTCTATCCTGTCCTACCCTCTATCCTATCGTATCCTCTATCCTATCCTAGCCTCAATTCTATCCTATCCTCTATCCTATCCTATCCTCAATCCTATCCTATCCTCTGTCATATCCTATCCTCTATCCTATCCTATCCTCTATCCTATCCAATCTCATATCCTATCCAATCTCATATCCTATCCTATCCTCTATCATGTCCTATCCTCTATCGTATCCTATCTTCTATCCTATCCAATCCTCTATCCTATCCTCAATCCTATCCTATCCTCTATCTTATCCTATCCACTATCCTATCTTATCCTCTATCCTATCATATCCTCCATCCTATCCTATCCTCTATCGTATGCTCTATCCTGTCCTATCCTCTATCCTATCCAATCCCCTATCCAATCCTCTATCCTATTCGATCCTCTACCCCATTATACCATGTATCCTATCCTATTCTCTATCCTATCCTATCCTCAATCCTATCCTATCCTCTATCATATCCTATCCTCTATCCTATCCTATCCTCTATCCTATCCTATCCTCTATCCTATCCTATCCTCTATCCTATCTTATCCTGTCATCTATTCTATCCTATCCTCTATCTTATCCTATCCACTATCCTATCTTATCCTCTATCCTATCCTATCCTCCATCCTATCCTCTGTCCTATCCTATCCTCTATAATATCGTATCTTCTATCGTATCCTATCCCCTATCCTATCCTATCCTCTATCATATCCTATCCTCTATCGTATCCTATCATCTATCCTATCCAATCCTCTATCCTATCCTCAATCCTATGCTATCCTCCATCCTATCCTATCCTCTATGCTATCCTATCCTCTATCCTATTCTATCCTCTATCGTATCCTCTCCTCAATCGAATCCTATCCTCTATCCTATCCTATCCTCTATCGTATCCTATCCTGTATCCTATCCATACGTCTATAGTATCCTCTATCCTATCCTATCCTCTATCCAAGCTATCCTCTATCCTATCCTCTATCCTATCCTATCCTCTATCCAATCCTAACCTCAACCCTATCCTACGCTCTATCCTATAGTATCCTCTATCCTATACTATCCTCTATCCTATCCTGTCCTCTATTCTATCCTATCCTCTATCTTATCCTATCCACTATCCTACCTTATCCTCTATCCTATCCTATCCTCTATCCTATCCTTTCCTCTATAATATCGTATCTTCTATCGTATCCTATCCTCTATCCTATCCTCTATCGTATCCTATCCTCTATCCTATCCAATCCTCTATCCTAACCTCTATCGTATTATATCCTCTATCCTATCCAATCCTCTATCCTATCCTCTATCATATCCTATCCTCTATCCTATCCTATACTCTATCCTATCCTATCCTCTATCCTATCTTATACTCTATCCTATCCTGTCCTCTATTCTATGCTACCCTCTATCATATCCTATCCTCTATCCTATCCTATCCTCTATCCTATCCAATCCTCTATCCTATCTTATCCTCTATCCTATCCTGTCCTCTATTCTATCCTATCCTCTATCTTATCCTATCCACTATCCTATCTTATCCTCTATCCTATCCTATCCTCCATCATATCCTATCCTCTATCGTATGCTATCTTCTATCCTGTCCAATCCTCTATCCTATCCAATCCTCTATCCTATACTCAATCCTATCCTATCCTATCCTCTATCCTATCCTATCCTCTATGCTATCCTATCCTCTATCCTATTATATCCTCTATCCTGTCTATCCTCAATCCAATCCAATCCTCTATCCTATCCAATCCTCTATCGTATCCTATCGTCTGTCCTATCCTATCCTCTATCCTATCCTATCCTCTATCCTATCCTATCCTCTATCGTATGCCCTATCTTATCCTATCCTCTAACCTATCCAATCCCCTATCCAATCCTCTATCCTATCCAATCCCCTATCCAATCCTCTATCCTATCCTATCCTCTATCATATCCTATCCTCTATCGTGTTCAATCTTCTATCCTATCCAATCCTCTATCCTATCCCCAATCCTGTCCTATCCTCTATCCTATCCTATCCTCTATGCTATCCTATCCTCTTTCCTATTCTATCCTTTATCCTATCCTATCCTCTATCCTATCCTATCCTCTATCCTATCTTATCCTCTATCCTATCCTGTCCTCTATTCTATCCTATCCTCTATCTTAGCCTATCCACTATCCTATCCTAACCTCAATCCCATCCTATCCTCTATCATACCCTATAATCTATCCTATCCTATCCACTATCCTATCCTCTCCTCTATCCTATCTTATCCACTATCCTATCCTATCCTCTATCCTATCCTATCCTCTATCGTATGCTATCTTCTATCCTGTATAATCCTCTATCCTATCCAATCCTCTATCCTATACTCAATCCTATCCTATCCTCTATCCTATCCTATCCTCTATGCTATCCTATCCTCTATCCTATTATATCCTCTATCCTGTCTATCCTCAATCCAATCCTATCCTCTATCCTATCCTATCCTCTATCGTATCCTATCCTCTATCCTATCCTATCCTCTATCCTATCCTATCCTCTATCGTATGCCCTATCTTATCCTATCCTCTATGCTATCCAATCCCCTATCCAATCCTCTATCCTATCCAATCCCCTATCCTGTCCTCTATTCTATCCTATCCTCTATCTTATCCTATCCACTATCCTATCCTAACCTCAATCCCATCCTATCCTCTATCATACCCTATAATCTATCCTATCCTATCCTCTCCTCTATCCTATCTTATCCACTATCCTATCCTATCCTCTATCCTATCCTATCCTCTATCGTATGCTATCTTCTATCCTGTATAATCCTCTATCCTATCCAATCCTCTATCCTATACTCAATCCTATCCTATCCTCTATCCTATCCTATCCTCTATGCTATCCTATCCTCTATCCTATTATATCCTCTATCCTGTCTATCCTCAATCCAATCCTATCCTCTATCCTATCCTATCCTCTATCGTATCCTATCCTCTATCCTATCCTATCCTCTATCCTATCCTATCCTCTATCGTATGCCCTATCTTATCCTATCCTCTATCCTATCCAATCCCCTATCCAATCCTCTATCCTATCCAATCCCCTATCCAATCCTCTATCCTATCCTATCTTCTATCGTATCCTATCCTCTATCCTATCCAATCCTCTATCCTATCCTCTATCCTATCCTCTATCCTATCCTATCCTCTATCCTATCCTATCCTCTATCCTATCCTTTCCTCTATAATATCGTCTCTTCTATCCTCCATCCTATCCTATCCTATCCTCTATCCTATCCTCTATCCTATCCTATCCTCTATCCTACCCTATCCTCTATCCTATCCTCTCCTCAATCCTATCCTATTCTCTATCCTATTCTATCCTCTATCGTATCCTATCCTCTATCCTATCCAATTCTCTATCCTATCCTATCCTCTGTCCAATCCTATCCTCAATTCAATCCTATCTTCTATCCTATAATATCCTCTATCCTATCCTATCCTATCCTCTATCCTATCCTATCCTATCCTATCCTCTATCCTATCCTCTATCCTATCCTATCCTCTATCCTATCCTATCCTCTATGCTATCCTATCCTCTATCCTATCCTATCCTCTATCCTATCCTATCCTCAATCCTATCCTATCCTCTATCATATCCTATCCTCTATGCTATCCAATCCGCAATTCTTTCCTCTATCCTATCCTATCGTCTATCCTATCCTATCCTCCATAATATGGTATCCTCTATCCTATCCTATCCTCTATCCTGTAATATCATCTATCCAATCCTATTCTCTATCCTATCCTATCCTATTCACTATCGTATCCTATCCTCTATCCTATCCAATCCTCTATCGTATCCTCTATCCTGTCCTACCCTCTATCCTATCGTATCCTCTATCCTATCCTAGCCTCAATTCTATCCTATCCTCTATCCTATCCTATCCTCAATCCTATCCTATCCTCTGTCATATCCTATCCTCTATCCTATCCTATCCTCTATCCTATCCTATCCTCTATCGTATTCTATCCACTATCCTATAATATATTCTATCCCATCCTAATCTCTATCCTATCAATCCCCTATCCTATTCTCTATCCTATCCTCTATCCTATCCTCTATCCTATCCTATCCTCTATCCTATCCTATCCTCAATCCTATCCTATCCTCTATCATATCCTATCCTCTATGCTATCCAATCCGCAATTCTTTCCTCTATCCTATCCTATCGTCTATCCTATCCTATCCTCCATAATATGGTATCCTCTATCCTATCCTATCCTCTATCCTGTAATATCATCTATCCTAACCTATTCTCTATCCTATCCTATCCTATTCACTATCGTATCCTATCCTCTATCCTATCCAATCCTCTATCGTATCCTCTATCCTATCCTACCCTCTATCCTACCCTACCCTCTATCCTATCGTATCCTCTATCCTATCCTAGCCTCAATTCTATCCTATCCTCTATCCTATCCTATCCTCTATCCTATCCTATTCTCTATCCTATCCTATCCTCTATCCTATCCTATCCACTATCGTATGCTCTATCCTATCCTATCCTCTATCCTATCCTATCCACTATCGTATGCTCTATCCTATGCTATCCTCTATCCTATCCAATCCCCTATCCTATCCTCTACCCTATCCTATCCTCAACCCTATAATACCATGTATCCTATCCTATTCTCTATCCTATCCTATCCTATCCTCTATCGTATGCTCTATCCTATCCTATCCACTATCCTGTCCTATCCTCTATCCTATCCTATCATCTATCCTATCCTATCCTCAATCCAATCCTATACTCTATCCTATAGTATCCTCTATCGTATCCTATCCTCTATCCTATCCAATCCTGTATCCTATCCTCTATCCTATCCTATCCTCTATCCTATCCTATCCTCTATCCTATCCTATCCTCTATCGTATGCCCTATCTTATCCTATCCTCTATGCTATCCAATCCCCTATCCAATCCTCTATCCTATCCAATCCCCTATCCTGTCCTCTATTCTATCCTATCCTCTATCTTATCCTATCCACTATCCTATCCTAACCTCAATCCCATCCTATCCTCTATCATACCCTATAATCTATCCTATCCTATCCTCTCCTCTATCCTATCTTATCCACTATCCTATCCTATCCTCTATCCTATCCTATCCTCTATCGTATGCTATCTTCTATCCTGTATAATCCTCTATCCTATCCAATCCTCTATCCTATACTCAATCCTATCCTATCCTCTATCCTATCCTATCCTCTATGCTATCCTATCCTCTATCCTATTATATCCTCTATCCTGTCTATCCTCAATCCAATCCTATCCTCTATCCTATCCTATCCTCTATCGTATCCTATCCTCTATCCTATCCTATCCTCTATCCTATCCTATCCTCTATCGTATGCCCTATCTTATCCTATCCTCTATCCTATCCAATCCCCTATCCAATCCTCTATCCTATCCAATCCCCTATCCAATCCTCTATCCTATCCTATCTTCTATCGTATCCTATCCTCTATCCTATCCAATCCTCTATCCTATCCTCTATCCTATCCTCTATCCTATCCTATCCTCTATCCTATCCTTTCCTCTATAATATCGTCTCTTCTATCCTCCATCCTATCCTATCCTATCCTCTATCCTATCCTCTATCCTATCCTATCCTCTATCCTACCCTATCCTCTATCCTATCCTCTCCTCAATCCTATCCTATTCTCTATCCTATTCTATCCTCTATCGTATCCTATCCTCTATCCTATCCAATTCTCTATCCTATCCTATCCTCTGTCCAATCCTATCCTCAATTCAATCCTATCTTCTATCCTATAATATCCTCTATCCTATCCTATCCTATCCTCTATCCTATCCTATCCTATCCTATCCTCTATCCTATCCTCTATCCTATCCTATCCTCTATCCTATCCTATCCTCTATGCTATCCTATCCTCTATCCTATCCTATCCTCTATCCTATCCTATCCTCAATCCTATCCTATCCTCTATCATATCCTATCCTCTATGCTATCCAATCCGCAATTCTTTCCTCTATCCTATCCTATCGTCTATCCTATCCTATCCTCCATAATATGGTATCCTCTATCCTATCCTATCCTCTATCCTGTAATATCATCTATCCAATCCTATTCTCTATCCTATCCTATCCTATTCACTATCGTATCCTATCCTCTATCCTATCCAATCCTCTATCGTATCCTCTATCCTGTCCTACCCTCTATCCTATCGTATCCTCTATCCTATCCTAGCCTCAATTCTATCCTATCCTCTATCCTATCCTATCCTCAATCCTATCCTATCCTCTGTCATATCCTATCCTCTATCCTATCCTATCCTCTATCCTATCCTATCCTCTATCGTATTCTATCCACTATCCTATAATATATTCTATCCCATCCTAATCTCTATCCTATCAATCCCCTATCCTATTCTCTATCCTATCCTCTATCCTATCCTCTATCCTATCCTATCCTCTATCCTATCCTATCCTCAATCCTATCCTATCCTCTATCATATCCTATCCTCTATGCTATCCAATCCGCAATTCTTTCCTCTATCCTATCCTATCGTCTATCCTATCCTATCCTCCATAATATGGTATCCTCTATCCTATCCTATCCTCTATCCTGTAATATCATCTATCCTAACCTATTCTCTATCCTATCCTATCCTATTCACTATCGTATCCTATCCTCTATCCTATCCAATCCTCTATCGTATCCTCTATCCTATCCTACCCTCTATCCTACCCTACCCTCTATCCTATCGTATCCTCTATCCTATCCTAGCCTCAATTCTATCCTATCCTCTATCCTATCCTATCCTCTATCCTATCCTATTCTCTATCCTATCCTATCCTCTATCCTATCCTATCCACTATCGTATGCTCTATCCTATCCTATCCTCTATCCTATCCTATCCACTATCGTATGCTCTATCCTATGCTATCCTCTATCCTATCCAATCCCCTATCCTATCCTCTACCCTATCCTATCCTCAACCCTATAATACCATGTATCCTATCCTATTCTCTATCCTATCCTATCCTATCCTCTATCGTATGCTCTATCCTATCCTATCCACTATCCTGTCCTATCCTCTATCCTATCCTATCATCTATCCTATCCTATCCTCAATCCAATCCTATACTCTATCCTATAGTATCCTCTATCGTATCCTATCCTCTATCCTATCCAATCCTGTATCCTATCCTCTATCCTATCCTATCCTCTCTCCTATCCTATACTCTATCATATCCTATCCTCTATCCTATCCTATCGTCTATCCTATCCTATCCTCTATCCTATCCTATCCTCTATCCTATCCTATCCTCTATCCTATCCTATCCTCTATCCTATCCTATCCTCTATCCTATAATATCCTCTATCCCATCCTAATCTCTATCCTATCAATCCCCTATCCTATCCTCTATCCTATCCTATCCTCTATCCTATCCAATTCTCTATCCTATCCTATCCTCTATCCAATCCTATCCTCAATTCAATCCTATCCTCTATCCTGTAATATCCTCTATCCTATCCTATCCTATCCCCTATCCTATCCTATCCTATGCTCTATCCTATCCTATCCTATCCTCTATCCTATCCTATCCTCTATCCTATCCTATCCTCTATCCTATCCTATCCTCTATCCTATTCAATCTCATATCCTATCCTATCCTCTATCATATCCTATCCTCTATCGTATCCTATCTTCTATCGTATCCTATCCTCTATCCTATCCAATCCTCTATCCTATCCACTATCCTATCCTATCCTCTATCCTATCCTATCCTCAATCCTATCCTATCCTATCCTCCATCCTATCCTATCCTCCATCCTATCCAATCCCCTATCCTATCCTCAATCCTATCCTATCCTCATTCCTATCCTATCCTCAATCCTATCGTATCCTCTATCCTATAGTATCCTCTATCCTTTCCTATCCTCTATCCTATCCTATCCTCAATCCTATCCTATCCTCAATCCTATCCTGTCCTCTTCTCTATCGTATCCTATCATCTATCATATCCTATCCTCTATCCTATCCTATCGTCTATCCTATCCTATCCACTATCCTATCCTATCCTCTATCCTATAATATATTCTATCCCATCCTAATCTCTATCCTATCAATCCCCTATCCTATCCTCTATCCTATCCTATCCTCTATCCTATCCAATTCTCTATCCTATCCTATCCTCTATCCAATCCTATCCTCTATCCTATCCTATCCTCTATCCTATCCAATTCTCTATCCTATCCTATCCTCTATCCAATCCTATCCTCTATCCTATAATATCCTCTATCCTATCCTATCCTATCCTCTATCCTATCCTCTCCTCCATCCTATCCTATCCTCTATCCTATCCTATCCTCTATCCTATTCAATCTCATATCCTACCCTATCCTCTATCATATCCTATCCTCTATCCTATCCTATCCTCTATCCTATCCTATCCTCTATCCTATCCTATCCTCTATACTATCCTATCCTCTATCCTATCCTATCCTCTATCCTATCCTATCCTATCCTCTATCCTATCCTATCCTCTATCCTATCCTATCCTCTATCCTATCCTATCCTCTATCCTATCCTATCCTCTATCCTATCCTATCCTGTATCCTATCCTCTATCGTATCCTATCCTCTATCCTATTCTATCCTCTATCCTATCTATCCTCAATCCAATCCTATCATCTATCATATCGTATCCTCTATCGTATCCTATCTTCTATCCTATCCAATCCTCTATCCTATCCTCAATTATATCCTATCCTCTATCCTATCCTATCCTCTATGCTATCCTATCCTCTATCCTATCCTATCCTCTATGCTATCCTATCCTCTATCCTATTCTATCCTCTATCCTATCTATCCTCAACCCAATCCTATCATCTATCATATCCTATCCTCTATCGTATCCTATCCTCTATCCTATCCGATCCTCTATCCTATCTTATCCTCTATCCTATCCTGTCCTCTATCCTATCCTATCCTCTATCCTATCCTGCCCTCTATTCTATCCTATCCTCTATCTTATCCTATCCACTATCCTATCTTATCCTCTATCCTATCCTATCCTCTATCCTGTCCTATCCTCTATAGTATTCTATCCTCTATCCTATCCAATCTCATATCCTATCCAATCTCATATCCTACCCTATCCTCTATCGTGTCCTATCCTCTGTCGTATCCTATCTTCTATCCTATCCAATCCTCTATCCTATCCTCAATCCTATCCTATCCTCTATCCTATCCTATCCTCTATCCTATCCTATCCTCTATCCTATAATATCCTCTATCCTATCCTATCCTCTATCCTATCCTATCCTCTATCCTATCCTATCCTCTATCCTATCCTATCCTCTATCCTATCCTATCCTCTATCCTATCCTATCCTCTATCCTATCCTATCCTCTATCCTATCCTATCCTCTATCCTATCCTATCCTCTATCCTATCCTATCCTCTATCCTATCCTATCCTCTATCCTATCCTATCCTCTATCCTATCCTATCCTCTATCCTATCCTATCCTCTATCCTATCCTATCCTCTATCCTATCCTATCCTGTATCCTATCCTCTATCCTATCCTATCCTGTATCCTATCCAATCGCCTATCCAATCCTCTATCCTATCCGATCCTCTACCCTATTATACCATGTATCCTATCTTATTCTCTATCCTATCCTATCCTCTATCCTATCCTATCCTCTATCCTATCTTATCCTCTATTCTATCCTATCCTCTATCCTATCCTGTCCTCTATTCTATCCTATCCTCTATCTTATCCTATCCACAATCCTATCTTATCCTCTACCCTATCCTATCCTCCATCCTATCCTATCCTCTATCGTATTCTATCCTCTATCCTATCCAATCCCCTATCCTATCCTCTGTCCTATCCTATCCTCTATAATATCGTATCTTCTATCGTATCCTATCCTCTATCCTATCTTATCCTCTATCCTATCCTATCCAATCTAATATCCTATCCAATCTCATATCCTATCCTATCCTCTATCATATCCTATCCTCTATCGTATCCTATCATCTATCCTATCCAATCCTCTATCCTATCCTCAATCTTATCCTATCCTCTATCCTATCCTATCCTCTATCCTATCCTATCCTCTATCCTATCCAATCCTCTATCCTATCCTCTATCCTCTCCTATCCTCTATCCTATCCAATCCCCTATCCTATCCTTTATCCTATCCTATTCTCTATCCTATCCTTTCCTCTATAATATCGTATCTTCTATCGCATCCTATCCTCTATCCTATCCAATCTAATATATTATCCTATCCTCTATCATATCCTAATCCTCTATCGTATCCTATCTTCTATCCTATACAATCCTCTATCCTATCCTCAATCCTATCCTATCCTCTATCCTATCCTATCCTCTATCGTATCCTATCCTCTATCCTATCCAATCCTCTATACTATTCTATCCTCTATCCTATCCTATCCTCAATCCGATCCTATCATCTATCCTATCCTATCCTTTATCTTATCCTATCCTCTACCCTATCCTCTATCCTATCCTATCCTCTATCCTATCCTATACTCTATCCTATCCTATCCTCTATCCTATCCCATCCTCAATCCTATCCTTTCCTCTATCCTATAATCTATCCTATCCTATCCTCTTACTTATCCTATCCTCTATCCTATCCTATCCTCTATCCTATCCGATCCTCTATCCTATCCTATCCTCTATCCTATCTTATCCTCTATCGTATCCTGCCCTCTATTCTATCCTGTCCTCTATCTTATCCAATCCACTATCCTATCCTATCCTCAATCCTATCCTATCCTCTATCCTATCCTATCCTCTATGCTATCCTATCCTCTATCCTATTCTATCCTCTATCCTATCTATCATCTATCCAATCCTATCCTCTATCCTATCCTATCCTCTATCGTATCCTATCCTCTATCTTATCCAATCCTCTATCCTATCCTCAATCCTATCCTATCCTCTATCCTATCCTATCCTCTATGCTATCCTATCCTCTATCCTATTCTATCCTCTATCCTATCTATCATCTATCCAATCCTATCCTCTATCCTATCCTATCCTCTATCTTATCCAATCCTCTATCCTATCCTCAATCCTATCCTATCCTCTATCCTATCTTATCCTCTCTCCTATCCTGTCCTCTATTCTATCCTATCCTCTATCTTATCCTATCCACTATCCTATATTATCCTCTATCCTATCCTCTCCTCTATCCTATCCTATCCTCTATCCTATCCTATCCTCTATCCTATCTTATCCTCTATCGTATCCTGCCCTCTATTCTATCCTATCCTCTATCTTATCCAATCCACTATCCTATCCTATCCTCAATCGTATCCTATCCTATATCCTATCCTATCCTCTATGCTATCCTATCCTCTATCCTATTCTATCCCGTATCCTATCCTATCCCCAATCCTATTATATCCTCTATACTATCCTATCCTCTATCCTATCCTATTCTCTATCCTATCCTTTCCTCTATAATATCGTATCATCTATCGTATCCTATCCTCTATCCTATCCTATCCTCTATCGCATTCTATCCTCTATCCTATCCAATCCCCTATCCTATCCTCTGTCCTATCCTATCCTCTTTAATATCGTATCTTCTATCGTATCCTATCCCCTATCCTACCCTATCCAATCTCATATCCTATCCAATCTCATATCCTTTCCTATCCAATCTCATATCCTATCCTATCCTCTATCCTATCCTATCCTCTATCCTATCCAATCCTCTATCCTATTCTATCCTCTATCCTATCCTATCCTCAATCCGATCCTATCCTTTATCCTATCCTATCCTTTATCTTATCCTATCCTCTACCCTATCCAATCCTCTATCCTATCCTCTATCCTATCCTATCCTCTATCCTATCCTGTCCTCTATCCTATCCTATCCGCTATACTATCCTATCCTCTATCCAATCCTATCCTCTATCCTATCCTATCCTCTATCGTATCCTATCCTCTATCCTATTCAATCCTCTATCCTATCCTCTATCCTATCCAATCCTCTATCCTATCCTCTATCCTATCCTATCCTCTATCCTATCCTATCCTCTATCCTATCCTATCCTCTATCCTATCCTATCCTCTATCCTATCCTCTATCCTATCCAATCCTCTATCCTATCCAATCCTCTATCCTATTCTATCCTCTATCCTATCCTATCCTCAATCCGATCCTATCCTTTATCCTATCCTATCCTTTATCTTATCCTATCCTCTACCCTATCCAATCCTCTATCCTATCCTCTATCCTATCCTATCCTCTATCCTATCCTGTCCTCTATCCTATCCTATCCGCTATACTATCCTATCCTCTATCCAATCCTATCCTCTATCCTATCCTATCCTCTATCGTATCCTATCCTCTATCCTATCCAATCCCCTATCCTATCCTTTATCCTATCCTATTCTCTATCCTATCATTTCCTCTATAATATCGTATCTTCTATCGCATCCTATCCTCTATCAAATCCTATCCTCTATCCTATCCAATCTCATATATTATCCTATCCTCTATCATATCCTAATCCTCTATCGTATCCTATCTTCTATCCTATCCAATCCTCTATCCTATCCTCAATCCTATCCTATCCTCTATCCTATCCTATCCTCTATCGTATCCTATCCTCTATCCTATCCAATCCTCTATACTATTCTATCCTCTATCCTATCCTATCCTCAATCCGATCCTATCATCTATCCTATCCTATTCTTTATCTTATCCTATCCTCTACCCTATCCTCTATCCTATCCTATTCTCTATCCTATCCTTTCCTCTATAATATCGTATCTTCTATCGCATCCTATCCTCTATCCTATCCAATCTAATATATTATCCTATCCTCTATCATATCCTAATCCTCTATCGTATCCTATCTTCTATCCTATACAATCCTCTATCCTATCCTCAATCCTATCCTATCCTCTATCCTATCCTATCCTCTATCGTATCCTATCCTCTATCCTATCCAATCCTCTATACTATTCTATCCTCTATCCTATCCTATCCTCAATCCGATCCTATCATCTATCCTATCCTATCCTTTATCTTATCCTATCCTCTACCCTATCCTCTATCCTATCCTATCGTCTATCCTATCCTATACTCTATCCTATCCTATCCTCTATCCTATCCCATCCTCAATCCTATCCTTTCCTCTATCCTATAATCTATCCTATCCTATCCTCTTACTTATCCTATCCTCTATCCTATCCTATCCTCTATCCTATCCGATCCTCTATCCTATCCTATCCTCTATCCTATCTTATCCTCTATCGTATCCTGCCCTGTATTCTATCCTATCCTCTATCTTATCCAATCCACTATCCTATCCTATCCTCAATCGTATCCTATCCTATATCCTATCCTATCCTCTATGCTATTCTATCCTCTATCCTATTCTATCCCGTATCCTATCCTATCCCCAATCCTATTATATCCTCTATACTATCCTATCCTCTATCCTATCCTATTCTCTATCCTATCCTTTCCTCTATAATATCGTATCATCTATCGTATCCTATCCTCTATCGCATTCTATCCTCTATCCTATCCAATCCCCTATCCTATCCTCTGTCCTATCCTATCCTCTATAATATCGTATCTTCTATCGTATCCTATCCTCTATCCTACCCTATCCAACCTCATATCCTATCCTATCCAATCTCATATCCTATCCTATCCTCTATCATATCTTATCCTCTATCGTATCCTATCCTCTATCCTATCCTCAATCCTATCCTATCCTCTATCCTATCCTATCCTCTATGCTATCCTATCCTCTATCCTATTCTATCCTCTATCCTATCTATCGTCTATCCAATCCTATCCTCTATCCTATCCTATCCTCTATCGTATCCTATCCTCTATCTTATCCAATCCTCTATCCTATCCTCAATCCTATCCTATCCTCTATCCTATCCTATCCTCTATGCTATCCTATCCTCTATCCTATTCTATCCTCTATCCTATCTATCATCTATCCAATCCTATCCTCTATCCTATCCTATCCTCTATCTTATCCAATCCTCTATCCTATCCTCAATCCTATCCTATCCTCTATCCTATCTTATCCTCTCTCCTATCCTGTCCTCTATTCTATCCTATCCTCTATCTTATCCTATCCACTATCCTATATTATCCTCTATCCTATCCTCTCCTCTATCCTATCCTATCCTCTATCCTATCCTATCCTCTATCCTATCTTATCCTCTATCGTATCCTGCCCTCTATTCTATCCTATCCTCTATCTTATCCAATCCACTATCCTATCCTATCCTCAATCGTATCCTATCCTATATCCTATCCTATCCTCTATGCTATCCTATCCTCTATCCTATTCTATCCCGTATCCTATCCTATCCCCAATCCTATTATATCCTCTATACTATCCTATCCTCTATCCTATCCTATTCTCTATCCTATCCTTTCCTCTATAATATCGTATCATCTATCGTATCCTATCCTCTATCCTATCCTATCCTCTATCGCATTCTATCCTCTATCCTATCCAATCCCCTATCCTATCCTCTGTCCTATCCTATCCTCTATAATATCGTATCTTCTATCGTATCCTATCCCCTATCCTACCCTATCCAATCTCATATCCTATCCAATCTCATATCCTTTCCTATCCAATCTCATATCCTATCCTATCCTCTATCCTATCCTATCCTCTATCCTATCCAATCCTCTATCCTATTCTATCCTCTATCCTATCCTATCCTCAATCCGATCCTATCCTTTATCCTATCCTATCCTTTATCTTATCCTATCCTCTACCCTATCCAATCCTCTATCCTATCCTCTATCCTATCCTATCCTCTATCCTATCCTGTCCTCTATCCTATCCTATCCTTTATCTTATCCTATCCTCTACCCTATCCAATCCTCTATCCTATCCTCTATCCTATCCTATCCTCTATCCTATCCTGTCCTCTATCCTATCCTATCCGCTATACTATCCTATCCTCTATCCAATCCTATCCTCTATCCTATCCTATCCTCTATCGTATCCTATCCTCTATCCTATCCAATCCCCTATCCTATCCTTTATCCTATCCTATTCTCTATCCTATCATTTCCTCTATAATATCGTATCTTCTATCGCATCCTATCCTCTATCAAATCCTATCCTCTATCCTATCCAATCTCATATATTATCCTATCCTCTATCATATCCTAATCCTCTATCGTATCCTATCTTCTATCCTATCCAATCCTCTATCCTATCCTCAATCCTATCCTATCCTCTATCCTATCCTATCCTCTATCGTATCCTATCCTCTATCCTATCCAATCCTCTATACTATTCTATCCTCTATCCTATCCTATCCTCAATCCGATCCTATCATCTATCCTATCCTATCCTTTATCTTATCCTATCCTCTACCCTATCCTCTATCCTATCCTATCCTCTATCCTATCCTATACTCTATCCTATCCTATCCTCTATCCTATCCCATCCTCAATCCTATCCTTTCCTCTATCCTAAAATCTATCCTATCCTATCCTCTTACTTATCCTATCCTCTATCCTATCCTATCCTCTATCCTATCCGATCCTCTATCCTATACTATCCTCTATCCTATCGTATCCTCAATCCAATCCTATCCTCTATCGTATCCTATCCTCTATCCTATCCTATCCTCTATCCTATCCTATCCTCTATCGTATCCTATCCTCTATCCTATTCAATCCTCTATCCTATCCTCTATCCTATTCAATCCTCTATCCTATCCTCTATCCTATCCAATCCTCTATCCTATCCTCTATCCTATCCTATCCTCTATCCTATCCTATCCTCTATCCTATCCTATCCTCTATCCTATCCTATCCTCTATCCTATCCAATCCTCTATCCTATCCAATCCTCTATCCTATTCTATCCTCTATCCTATCCTATCCTCAATCCGATCCTATCCTTTATCCTATCCTATCCTTTATCTTATACTATCCTCTACCCTATCCAATCCTCTATCCTATCCTCTATCAAATCCTATCCTCTATCCTATCCTATCCTATCCTATCCTCTATAGTATTCTCTATCCTATCCTATCAACTATCCTATCCTATCCTCAATCCTATCCTATCCTCTATCATATCCTATCCAACCACCTATCCTATCCTCTATCCTATCCTATCCTCTATCGTATGCTATATCGTATCCTATCCTCTATTGTATGCTATATCGTATCCTATCCTCTATCGTATCCAAGCTCCTATCCTATCCTCTATCCTCTCCTATCCTCAATCCAATCCTATCCTCTATCCTATCCTATCCTCTATCGTATCCTATCCTCTGTCCTATCCAATCCTCTATCCTATTCTATTCTCTATCCTATCCTATCCTCAATCCAATCCTATCCTCTATCCTATCCTATACTCTATCCTATCCTATCCTCTATCCTATCCTATCCTCTATCCTATCTTATCCTCTATCCTATCCTGTCCTCTATTCTATCCTATCCTCTATCTTATCCTATCCACTATCATATCTTATCCTCTATCCTATCCTATCCTCTATAGTATGCTCTATCCTATCCTATCCTCTATCCTATCCAATCCCCTATCCAATCCTCTATCCTATCCTATCCTCTATCCTATCCAATCTCATATCCTATCCTATCCTCTATCATGTCCTATCCTCTATCGTATCCTATCTTCTATCCTATCCAATCCTCTATCCTATCCTCAATCCTATCCTATCCTCTGTCCTATCCTATCTTCTATCCTATCCTATCCACTATCCTATCCAATCTCATATCCTATCCTATCCTCTATCATAACCAATCCCCTATCCAATCCTCTGTCCTATCCGATCCTCTACCCTATTATACCATGTATCCTATCCTATTCTCTATCCTATCCTATCCTCAATCCTATCCTATTCTCTATCCTATCCTATCCTCTATCGTATCCTATCCTCTATCCTATCCCATCCTCAATCCTATCCTTTCCTCTATCCTATAATCTATCCTATCCTATCCTCTATCCTATCCTCTATCGTATCCTATTCTCTATCCTATCCTTTCCTCTATAATGTCGTATCTTCTATCGTATCCTATCCTCTATCCTATCCTATCCTCCATCCTATCCTATCCTCTATGCCATCCTATCCTCTACCCTATTCTATCCTCTATCCTATCTATCCTCATTCCAATCCTATCATCTATCATATCCTATCCTCTACCGTATCCTATCTTCTATCCGATCCAATCCTCTATCCTATCCTCAATCCTATCCTATACTCTATCCTATCCTATCCTCTATCATATCCTATCCTCTACCGTATCCTATCCTCTATCCTATCCTTTCCTCTATCCTATCCTATCCTCTATCCTATCTTATCCTCTATCCTATCCTGTCCTCTATCCTATCCTATCCTCTATCCTATCCAATCTCATATCCTATCCAATCTCATATCCTATCCTATCCTCTATCATGTCCTATCCTCTATCGTATCCTATCTTCTATCCTATCCAATCCTCTATCCTATCCTCAATCCTATCCTATACTCTGTCCTATCCTATCCTCTATCCTATCCTATCCACTATCCTATCCAATCTCATATCCTATCCTATCCTCTATCATAACCAATCCCCTATCCAATCCTCTGTCCTATCCGATCCTCTACCCTATTATACCATGTATCCTATCCTATTCTCTATCCTATCCTATCCTCAATCCTATCCTATTCTCTATCCTATCCTATCCTCTATCGTATCCTATCCTCTATCCTATCCTATCCACTAGCCTATCTTATCGTTTATCCTATCCTATCCTCTATCCTATCTATCCTCAACCCAATCCTATCATCTATCATATCCTATCCTCTATCGTATCCTATCCTCTATCCTATCCTATCCTCTATCCTATCCTATCCTCTATCCTATCTTACCCTCTATCCTATCCTGTCCTCTATTCCATCCTATCCTCTTTCTTAACCTATCCACTAACCTATCTTATCTTCTATCTTATCCTATCTTCTCCTCTATCCTATCCTATCCTCTATCCTATCCAATCTCATATCCTATCCAATCTCATATCCTATCCTATCCTCTATCATGTCCTATCCTCTATCGTATTCTATCTTCTATCCTATCCAATCCTCTATAATATCCTATCCTCTATCCTATCCTATCCTCTATCGTATCCTATCCTCTATCCTATCCTATCCTCTATCCTATCCTATCCTCAATCCGATCCTATCCTCTATCCTATCCTATCCTCTATCCTATCCTATCCTCTATCCTATCCAATCCTCTATCCTATCCTCTATCCTATCCTATCCTCTATCCTATCCAATCCCCTATCCTATCCTCTATCCTATCCTATTCTCTATCCTATCCTTTCCTCTATAATATCGTATCGTCTATCGCATCCTGTCCTCTATCAAATCCTATCCTCTATCCTATCCAATCTCATATATTATCCTATCCTCGATCATATCCTAATCCTCTATCGTATCCTATCTTCTATCCTATCCAATCCTCTATCCTATCCTCAATCCTATCCTATCCTCTATCCTATCCTATCCTCTATCCTATCCTATCCTCAATCCAATCCTATCCTCTATCGTATCCTATCCTCTATCCTATCCTATCCTCTATCCTATCCTATCCTCTATCCTATCCTATTCTCTATCCTATCCTTTCCTCTATAATATCGTATCTTCTATCGCATTTTATCCTCTATCAAATCCTATCCTCTATCCTATCCTATCCTATCCTATCCTCTATAGTATTCTCTATCCTATCCTATCAACTATCCTATCCTATCCTCAATCCTATCCTATCCTCTATCATATCCTATGCTCTATCCTATCCAACCACCTATCCTATCCTCTATCCTATCCTATCCTCTATCGTATGCTATATCGTATCCTATCCTCTATTGTATGCTAGATCGTGTCCTATCCTCTATCGTATCCAATCTCCTATCCTATCCTCTATCCTCTCCTATCCTCAATCCAATCCTATCCTCTATCCTATCCTATCCTCTATCGTATCCTATCCTCTGTCCTATCCAATCCTCTATCCTATTCTGTTCTCTATCCTATCCTATCCTCAATCCAATCCTATCTTCTATCCTATCCTATACTCTATCCTATCCTATCCAGTATCATATCCTATCCTCTATACTATCCTGTCCTCTATCCTATCCAATCCTCTATCCTATCCTCAATCCTATCCTATCCTCCATCCTATCCTATCCTCCATGCTATCCTATCCTCTATCCTATTCTATCCTCTATCCTATCCTCTCCTCAATCCAATCCTATCCTATGCTCTATCGTATCCTATCCTGTATCCTATCCATACCTCTATAGTATCCTCTATCCTATCCTATCCTCTATCCTATTCTATTCTCTATCCTATCCTATCCTCAATCCAATCCTATCCTCTATCCTATCCTATACTCTATCCTATCCAATCCTCTATCGTATCCTATCCTCTATCCTATCCTGTCCTCTATCCTATCCTATCCTCTATCCTATCATATCCTCTATCCTATCCTCTATCGTATCCTATTCTCTATCCTATCCTTTCCTCTATAATGTCGTATCTTCTATCGTATTCTATCCTCTATATTATCCTATCCTCCATCCTATCCTATCCTCTATGCCATCCTATCCTCTATGCTATTCTATCCTCTATCCTATCTATCCTCAATCCAATCCTATCATCTATCATATCCTATCCTCTTCCGTATCCTATCCTCTATCCTATCCTCAATCCTATCCTATACTCTATCCTATCCTATCCTCTATCATATCCTATCCTCTACCGTATCCTATCCTCTGTCCTATCCTATCCTCTATCCTATCCTATCCTCTATCCTATCCAATCTCATATCCTATCCTATCATCTATCATATCCAATCCCCTATCCAATCCTCCACCCTATTATACCATGTATCCTATCCTATTCTCTATCCTATCCTATCCTCAATCCTATCCTATTCTCTATCCTATCCTATCCTCTATCGTATCCTATCCTCTATCGTATCCTATCCTCTATCCTATTCTATCCTCTATCCTATCTATCCTCAATCCAATCCTATCATCTATCATATCCTATCCTCTATCGTATCCTATCTTCTATCCTATCCAATCCTCTATCCTATCCTCAATCCTATCCTATCCTCTACCCTATCCTATCCTCTATGCTATCCTATCCTCTATCCTATTCTATCCTCTATCCTATCTATCATCTATCCAATCCTATCCTCTATCCTATCCTATCCTCTATCGTATCCTATCCTCTATCTTATCCAATCCTCTATCCTATCCTATCCTCTATCGTATGCTATATCGTATCCTATCCACTATCGTATGCTATATCGTATCCTATCCTCTACCCTATCCAATCCTCTATCCTATCCTCTATCCTATCCTATCCTCTATCCTATCCTGTCCTGTATCCTATCCTATCCGCTATACTATCCTATCCTCTATCCTATCCTATCCTCTATCCTATCTTATCCTCTCTCCTAACCTGTCCTCTATTCTATCCTATCCTCTATCTTATCCTATCCACTATCCTATCTTATCCTCTATCCTATCCTCTCCTCTATCCTATCCTATCCTCTATCCTATCCTATCCTCTATTCTATCTTATCCTCTATCGTATCCTGCCCTCTATTCTATCCTATCCTCTATCTTATCCAATCCACTATCCTATCCTATCCTCAATCCTATCCTATCCTATATCCTATCCTAACCTCTATGCTATCCTATCTTCTATCCTATTCTATCCTGTATCCTATCCTATCCCCAATCCTATTATATCCTCTATACTATCCTATCCTCTATCCTATCCTATTCTCTATCCTATCCTTTCCTCTATAATATCGTATCATCTATCGTATCCTATCCTCTATCCTATCCTATCCTCTATCGCATTCTATCCTCTATCCTATCCAATCCCCTATCCTATCCTCTGTCCTATCCTATCCTCTATAATATCGTATCTTCTATCGTATCCTATCCTCTATCCTACCCTATCCAATCTCATATCCTATCCTATCCAATCTCATATCCTATCCTATCCTCTATCATATCTTATCCTCTATCGTATCCTATTCTCTATCCTATCCGATCCTCTATCCTATCTTATCCTCTATCCTATCCTGTCCTCTATCCTATCCTATCCTCTATCCTATCCTGCCCTCTATTCTATCCTATCCTCTATCTTATCCTATCCACTATCCTATCTTATCCTCCATGCTATCCTATCCTCTATCCTATTCTATCCTCTATCCTATCCTCTCCTCAATCCAATCCTATCCTATCCTCTATCGTATCCTATCCTGTATCCTATCCATACCTCTATAGTATCCTCTATCCTATCCTATCCTCTATCCTATTCTATTCTCTATCCTATCCTATCCTCAATCCAATCCTATCCTCTATCCTATCCTATACTCTATCCTATCCTATCCTCTATCGTATCCTATCCTCTATCCTATCCTGTCCTCTATCCTATCCTATCCTCTATCCTATCCTATCCTCTATCCTATCCTCTATCGTATCCTATTCTCTATCCTATCCTTTCCTCTATAATGTCGTATCTTCTATCGTATTCTATCCTCTATATTATCCTATCCTCCATCCTATCCTATCCTCTATGCCATCCTATCCTCTATGCTATTCTATCCTCTATCCTATCTATCCTCAATCCAATCCTATCATCTATCATATCCTATCCTCTTCCGTATCCTATCCTCTATCCTATCCTCCATCCTATCCTATACTCTATCCTATCCTATACTCTATCCTATCCTACCCTCTATCATATCCTATCCTCTACCGTATCCTATCCTCTGTCCTATCCTATCCTCTATACTATCCTATCCTCTATCCTATCCAATCTCATATCCTATCCTATCATCTATCATATCCAATCCCCTATCCAATCCTCCACCCTATTATACCATGTATCCTATCCTATTCTCTATCCTATCCTATCCTCAATCCTATCCTATTCTCTATCCTATCCTATCCTCTATCGTATCCTATCCTCTATCGTATCCTATCCTCTATCCTATTCTATCCTCTATCCTATCTATCCTCAATCCAATCCTATCATCTATCATATCCTATCCTCTATCGTATCCTATCTTCTATCCTATCCAATCCTCTATCCTATCCTCAATCCTATCCTATCCTCTATCCTATCCTATCCTCTATGCTATCCTATCCTCTATCCTATTCTATCCTCTATCCTATCTATCATCTATCCAATCCTATCCTCTATCCTATCCTATCCTCTATCGTATCCTATCCTCTATCTTATCCAATCCTCTATCCTATCCTATCCTCTATCGTATGCTATATCGTATCCTATCCACTATCGTATGCTATATCGTATCCTATCCTCTACCCTATCCAATCCTCTATCCTATCCTCTAACCTATCCTATCCTCTATCCTATCCTGTCCTGTATCCTATCCTATCCGCTATACTATCCTATCCTCTATCCTATCCTATCCTCTCTCCTAACCTGACCTCTATTCTATCCTATCCTCTATCTTATCCTATCCACTATCCTATCTTATCCTCTATCCTATCCTCTCCTCTATCCTATCCTCTCCTCTATCCTATCCTATCCTCTATCCTATTCTATCCTCTATCCTATCTTATCCTCTATCGTATCCTGCCCTCTATTCTATCCTATCCTCTATCTTATCCAATCCACTATCCTATCCTATCCTCAATCCTATCCTATCCTATATCCTATCCTAACCTCTATGCTATCCTATCTTCTATCCTATTCTATCCTGTATCCTATCCTATCCCCAATCCTATTATATCCTCTATACTATCCTATCCTCTATCCTATCCTATCCTCTATCGCATTCTATCCTCTATCCTATCCAATCCCCTATCCTATCCTCTGTCCTATCCTATCCTCTATAATATCGTATCTTCTATCGTATCCTATCCTCTATCCTACCCTATCCAATCTCATATCCTATCCAATCTCATATCCTATCCTATCCAATCTCATATCCTATCCTATCCTCTATCATATCTTATCCTCTATCGTATCCTATCCTCTATCCTATCCGATCCTCTATCCTATCTTATCCTCTATCCTATCCTGTCCTCTATCCTATCCTATCCTCTATCCTATCCCGCCCTCTATTCTATCCTATCCTCTATCTTATCCTATCCACTATCCTATCTTATCCTCTATCCTATCCTATCATCTATCCTGTCCTATCCTCTATAGTATTCTATCCTCTATCCTATTCAATCCCCTATCCTATCCTCTGTCCTATCCTATCCACTATCATATCCTTTCCTCTATAATATCGTATCTTCTATCCTATCTTATACTCTATCCTATCCTATCCTCTATCCTATCCTATCCTCTATCCTATCTTATCCTCTATCCTATCCTGTCCTCTATCCTATCCTATCCTCTATCCTATCCAAACTCATATCCTATCCAATCTTCTATCCTATCCAATCCTCTATAATATCCTATCCTCTATCCTATCCTATCCTCTATCGTATCCTATCCTCTATCCTATCCAATCCTCTATGCTATCCTATCCTCTATCCTATTCTATCTTCTATCCTATCTATCCTCAACCCAATCCTATCATCTATCATATCCTATCCTCTATCGTATCCTATCCTCTATCCTATCCTATCCTCTATCCTATCTTATCATCTATCCTATCCTATCCTCTATCCTATCCTATCCTCTATCCTATCCTGCCCTCTATTCTATCCTATCCTCTATCTTATCCTATCCACTATCCTATCTTATCCTCTATCCTATCCTATCCTCTATCCTGTCCTATCCTCTATAGTATTCTATCCTCTATCCTATTCAATCCCCTATCCTATCCTCTGTCCTATCCTATCCACTATCATATCCTTTCCTCTATAATATCGTATCTTCTATCCTATCCTATACTCTATCCTATCCTATACTCTATCCTATCCTATCCTCTATCATATCCTATCCTCTATCCTATCCTATCCTCTATCGTATGCTATATCGTATCCTATCCACTATCGTATGCTATATCGTATCCTATCCTCTATCGTATCCAATCCCCTATCCTATCCTCTATCCTCTCCTATACTCAATCCAATCCTATCCTCTATCCTATCCTATCCTCTATCGTATCCTATCCTCTAAGCTATCCAATCCTCTATCCTATTCTATCCTCTATCCTATCCTATCCTCAATCCGATCCTATCCTCTATCCTATCCTATCCTCTATCCTATCCTATCCTCTATCCTATCCAATCCTCTATCCTATCCTCTATCCTATCCTATCCTCTATCCTGTCCTATCCTCTATAGTATTCTATCCTCTATCCTATTCAATCCCCTATCCTATCCTCTGTCCTATCCTATCCACTATCATATCCTTTCCTCTATAATATCGTATCCTCTATCCTATCCTGTCCTCTATTCTATCCTATCCTCTATCTTATCCTATCCACTATCCTATCCTATCCTCTATCCTATACTATCCTCTATCCTATCCTATCCTCTATCCTATCCTATCCTCTATCCTATCCTATCCTCTATCCTATCCAATCTCATATCCTATCCAATCTCATATCCTATCCTATCCTCTATCATGTCCTATCCTCTATCGTATCCTATCTTCTATCCTATCCAATCCTCTATCCTATCCTCAATCCTATCCTATCCTCTATCCTATCCTATCCTCTATCCTATCCTATCCTCTATCCTATCCTATCCTCTATCCTATCCTATCCTCTATCCTATCCTATCCTCTATCCTATCCAATCTCATATCCTATCCTATCCTCCATCCTATCCTATCCTCTATCGTATGCTCTATCCTGTCCTATCCTCTATCCTATCCAATCCCCTATCCAATCCTCTATCCTATTCGATCCTCTACCCCATTATACCATGTATCCTATCCTATTCTCTATCCTATCCTATCCTCAATCCTATCCTATCCTCTATCATATCCTATCCTCTATCCTATCCTATCCTCTATCCTATCCTATCCTCTATCCTATCCTATCCTCTATCCTATCCTGCCCTCTATTCTATCCTATCCTCTATCTTATCCTATCCACTATCCTATCTTATCCTCTATCCTATCCTATCCTCTATCCTGTCCTATCCTCTATAGTATTCTATCCTCTATCCTATTCAATCCCCTATCCTATCCTCTGTCCTATCCTATCCACTATCATATCCTTTCCTCTATAATATCGTATCTTCTATCCTATCCTATACTCTATCCTATCCTATACTCTATCCTATCCTATCCTCTATCATATCCTATCCTCTATCCTATCCTATCCTCTATCGTATGCTATATCGTATCCTATCCACTATCGTATGCTATATCGTATCCTATCCTCTATCGTATCCAATCCCCTATCCTATCCTCTATCCTCTCCTATACTCAATCCAATCCTATCCTCTATCCTATCCTATCCTCTATCGTATCCTATCCTCTAAGCTATCCAATCCTCTATCCTATTCTATCCTCTATCCTATCCTATCCTCAATCCGATCCTATCCTCTATCCTATCCTATCCTCTATCCTATCCTATCCTCTATCCTATCCAATCCTCTATCCTATCCTCTATCCTATCCTATCCTCTATCCTGTCCTATCCTCTATAGTATTCTATCCTCTATCCTATTCAATCCCCTATCCTATCCTCTGTCCTATCCTATCCACTATCATATCCTTTCCTCTATAATATCGTATCCTCTATCCTATCCTGTCCTCTATTCTATCCTATCCTCTATCTTATCCTATCCACTATCCTATCCTATCCTCTATCCTATACTATCCTCTATCCTATCCTATCCTCTATCCTATCCTATCCTCTATCCTATCCTATCCTCTATCCTATCCAATCTCATATCCTATCCAATCTCATATCCTATCCTATCCTCTATCATGTCCTATCCTCTATCGTATCCTATCTTCTATCCTATCCAATCCTCTATCCTATCCTCAATCCTATCCTATCCTCTATCCTATCCTATCCTCTATCCTATCCTATCCTCTATCCTATCCTATCCTCTATCCTATCCTATCCTCTATCCTATCCTATCCTCTATCCTATCCTATCCTCTATCCTATCCTATCCTCTATCCTATCCTATCCTCTATCCTATCCAATCTCATATCCTATCCTATCCTCCATCCTATCCTATCCTCTATCGTATGCTCTATCCTGTCCTATCCTCTATCCTATCCAATCCCCTATCCAATCCTCTATCCTATTCGATCCTCTACCCCATTATACCATGTATCCTATCCTATTCTCTATCCTATCCTATCCTCAATCCTATCCTATCCTCTATCATATCCTATCCTCTATCCTATCCTATCCTCTATCCTATCCTATCCTCTATCCTATCTTATCCTCTATCCTATCCTGTCATCTATTCTATCCTATCCTCTATCTTAACCTATCCACTATCCTATCTTATCCTCTATCCTATCCTATCCTCCATCCTATCCTATCCTCTATCGTATTCTATCCTCTATCCTATCCAATCACCTATCCTATCCTCTATAATATCGTATCTTCTATCGTATCCTATCCTCTATCCTATCCTATCCTCTATCGTATCCTATCCTCTATCCTATCCTAACCAATCTCATATCCTATCCAATCTCATATCCTAACCTATCCTCTATCATATCCTATCCTCTATCGTATCCTATCATCTATCCTATTCCATCCTCTATCCTATCCTCAATCCTATCCTATCCTCCATCCTATCCTATCCTCTATCCTATCCTATCCTCTATCCTATCCAATGTCATATCCTATCCAATCTCATATCCTATCCTATCCTCTATCATGTCCTATCCTCTATCGTATCCTATCTTCTATCCTAACCTATCCTCTATCATATCCTATCCTCTATCGTATCCTATCATCTATCCTATCCAATCCTCTATCCTATCCTCAATCCTATCCTATTCTCTATCCTATCCTATCCTCTATCGTATCCTATCCTCTATCGTATCCTATCCTCTATCCTATTCTATCCTCTATCCTATCTATCCTCAATCCAATCCTATCATCTATCATATCCTATCCTCTATCGTATCCTATCTTCTATCCTATCCAATCCTCTATCCTATCCTCAATCCTATCCTATCCTCTATCCTATCCTATCCTCTATGCTATCCTATCCTCTATCCTATTCTATCCTCTATCCTATCTATCATCTATCCAATCCTATCCTCTATCCTATCCTATCCTCTATCGTATCCTATCCTCTATCTTATCCAATCCTCTATCCTATCCTATCCTCTATCGTATGCTATATCGTATCCTATCCACTATCGTATGCTATATCGTATCCTATCATCTACCCTATCCAATCCTCTATCCTATCCTCTAACCTATCCTATCCTCTATCCTATCCTGTCCTGTATCCTATCCTATCCGCTATACTATCCTATCCTCTATCCTATCCTATCCACTATCCTATCTTATCCTCTATCCTATCCTCTCCTCTATCCTATCCTATCCTCTATCCTATCCTATCCTCTATCCTATCTTATCCTCTATCGTATCCTGCCCTCTATTCTATCCTATCCTCTATCTTATCCAATCCACTATCCTATCCTATCCTCAATCCTATCCTATCCTATATCCTATCCTAACCTCTATGCTATCCTATCTTCTATCCTATTCTATCCTGTATCCTATCCTATCCCCAATCCTATTATATCCTCTATACTATCCTATCCTCTATCCTATCCTATTCTCTATCCTATCCTTTCCTCTATAATATCGTATCATCTATCGTATCCTATCCTCTATCCTATCCTATCCTCTATCGCATTCTATCCTCTATCGCATTCTATCCTCTATCCTATCCAATCCCCTATCCTATCCTCTGTCCTATCCTATCCTCTATAATATCGTATCTTCTATCGTATCCTATCCTCTATCCTACCCTATCCAATCTCATATCCTATCCAATCTCATATCCTATCCTATCCAATCTCATATCCTATCCTATCCTCTATCATATCTTATCCTCTATCGTATCCTATCCTCTATCCTATCCGATCCTCTATCCTATCTTATCCTCTATCCTATCCTGTCCTCTATCCTATCCTATCCTCTATCCTATCCTGCCCTCTATTCTATCCTATCCTCTATCTTATCCTATCCACTATCCTATCTTATCCTCTATCCTATCCTATCATCTATCCTGTCCTATCCTCTATAGTATTCTATCCTCTATCCTATTCAATCCCCTATCCTATCCTCTGTCCTATCCTATCCACTATCATATCCTTTCCTCTATAATATCGTATCTTCTATCCTATCTTATACTCTATCCTATCCTATCCTCTATCCTATCCTATCCTCTATCCTATCTTATCCTCTATCCTATCCTGTCCTCTATCCTATCCTATCCTCTATCCTATCCAATCTCATATCCTATCCGATCTTCTATCCTATCCAATCCTCTATAATATCCTATCCTCTATCCTATCCTATCCTCTATCGTATCCTATCCTCTATCCTATCCAATCCTCTATGCTATCCTATCCTCTATCCTATTCTATCTTCTATCCTATCTATCCTCAACCCAATCCTATCATCTATCATATCCTATCCTCTATCGTATCCTATCCTCTATCCTATCCTATCCTCTATCCTATCTTATCATCTATCCTATCCTATCCTCTATCCTATCCTATCCTCTATCCTATCCTGCCCTCTATTCTATCCTATCCTCTATCTTATGCTATCCACTATCCTATCTTATCCTCTATCCTATCCTATCCTCTATCCTGTCCTATCCTCTATAGTATTCTATCCTCTATCCTATTCAATCCCCTATCCTATCCTCTGTCCTATCCTATCCACTATCATATCCTTTCCTCTATAATATCGTATCTTCTATCCTATCCTATACTCTATCCTATCCTATCCTCTATGATATCCTATCCTCTATCCTATTCTATCAACTATCCTATCCTATCCTCAATCCTATCCTATCCTCTATCCTATCCTATCCTCTATCGTATGCTATATCGTATCCTATCCACTATCGTATGCTATATCGTATCCTATCCTCTATTCTATCCAATCCCCTATCGTATCCTCTATCCTATCCTATCCTCTATCCTATCCTATCCTCTATCATATCCTATCCTCTATCCTATCCTATCCTGTATCCTATTCTATCCTCTATCCTATCCAATCCTATATCCTATTCTCTATCCTATCCTATCCTATCCTCTATCCTATCCTACCCTCTATCCTATCCTATCCTGTATCCTATCCTATCCTCTATCATATCCTATCCGCTATCCTATCTTATCCTCTATCCTATTCTATCCTCTATCCAATCCAATCCTATATCCTATTCACTATCCAATCCTATCCTATCCTCTATCCTATCCTACCCTCTATCCTATCCTATCCTATATCATATCCTATCCTCTATCCTATCCAATCCCCTATCCTCTCCTCTATCCTATCCTATACTCTATCATATCCTAACCTCTATCCTATCTCATCCTCTATCCTATTCTATACACTATCCTATCCTTTCCGCTACCCTATCCTATCCTATATCCTATCCTATCCTCTATCGTATCCTATACTCTATCCTATCCACTCCTATATCGTATCCTCTATCATACCCTATCCTCTTTACTATAATATCATCTATCCTATCCTATCCGATCCTCTATCCTATCCTATCCTCTATCCTATCCTAATCTCTATCCTATCCTATCCTCTATCCTATCCTATCCTCTATCCTATTCTAATCTCTATCCTATCCTATCCTCTATCCTATCCTATCCTCTATCCTATCCTATCCTCTATCCTATCCTATACTCTATCATATCCTAACCTCTATCCTATCCTATCCTATATCATATCCTATCCTCTTTACTATAATATCATCTATCCTATCCTATCCGATCCTCTATCCTATCCTATCCTCTATCCTATCCTAATCTCTTTCCTATCCTATCCTCTATCCTATCCTATCCTCTATCCTATCATATCCTCTATCCTATCCTATCCTGTATCCTATCCTATCCTCTATTCTATCCAATCCCCTATCCTATCCTCTATCCTATCCTATCCTCTATCCTATCCTATCCTCTATCATATCCTAACCTCTATCCTATCTTATCCTCTATCCTATTCTATACTCTATCCTATCCTTTCCGCTACCCTATCCTATCCTATATCCTATCCTATCCTCTATCGTATCCTATCCTCTATCCTATCCACTCCTATATCGTATCCTCTAGCCTATCCTATCCTCTATCCTATCATATCCTCTATCCTATCCTATCCTCTATCGTATCCTATCCTCTATCCTATCCTATCCTATCCTCTATCCTATCCTATCCTCTATCCTATCCTCTCCTCTATCCTATCCAGTCCCCTATCCTATCCTCTATCATATCCTATCCTCTTTACTATAATATCAACTATCCTATCCTCTATCCTATCCTATCCTCTATCCTATCCTATCCTCTATCCTATCCTATCCTCTATCGTATCCTATCCTCTATCCTATCCTATCCTATCCTGTATCCTATTCTATCCTCTATCCTATCCAATCCTATATCCTATTCTCTATCCTATCCTATCCTATCCTCTATCCTATCCTACCCTCTATCCTATCCTATCCTATATCCTATACTATCCTCTATCCTATCCTATCCTCTATCCTATTCTATCCTCTATCCTATCCAATCCTATATCCTATTCTCTATCCTATCCTATCCTCTATCGTATCCTATCCTCTATTATATCCAATCCCATATCGTATCCTCTATCCTATCCTATCCTCTATCCTATCCTATCCTCTATCCTACCCTATCCTCTATTCTATCCTATCCTCTATCGTATCCTATCCTCTATCCTATCCAATCCTATATCGTATCCTCTATCCTATCCTATCCTCTATCCTATCCTATCCTCCATCCTATCCTATCCTCTATCCTATCCTATCCTCTATACTATCCAGTCCCCTATCCTATCCTCTATCATATCCTATCCTCTTTACTATAATATCATCTATCCTATCCTATCCTATCCTCTATCCTATCCTATCCTCTATCCTATCCTATCCTCTATCCTATCCTATCCTCTATCCAATCCTATCCTCTATCCTATCCTATCATATCCTCTATCCTACCCTATCCTCTATCCTATCCTATGCTCTATCCTATCCTATCCTCTATCCTATCCTATCCTCTATCCTATCCTATCCTCTACCCAATCCTATCCTCTATCCTATCCTATCATATCCTCTATCCTATCCTATGCTCTATCCTATTCAATCCTCTATCCTATCCAAACCTATATGCTATTCTCTATCCTATCCTATCCTCTATCCTATCCTATCTTCTATCGTATCCTATCCTCTATCCTATCCAATCCCATATCGTATCCTCTATCCTATCCTATCCTGTATCCTATCCTATCCTCTATCCTATCCTATCCTCTATTCTATCCTATCCTCTATCGTATCCTATCCTCTATCCTATCCAATCCTATATCGTATCCTCTAACATATCCTATCTTCTATCCTATCCTATCCTCTATCCTATCCTATCCTCTATCCTATCCTATCCTCTATCCTATCCTATCCTCTATCCTATCCAGTCCCCTATCCTATCCTCTATCATATCCGATCCTCTTTACTATAATATCATCTATCCTATCCTATCCGATCCTCTATCCTATCCTATCCTCTATCCTATCCTATCCGATCCTTTATCCTATCCTATCCTCTATCCTATCCTATTCTCTATCCTATTCTATCCTCTATCCAATCCAATCCTATATCCTATTCACTATCCAATCCTATCCTATCCTCTATCCTATCCTACCCTCTATCCTATCCTATCCTATATCATATCCTATCCTCTATCCTATCCAATCCCCTATCCTCTCCTCTATCCTATCCTATACTCTATCATATCCTAACCTCTATCCTATCCTATCCTATATCATATCCTATCCTCTATCCTATCCTATCCTCTATCCTATCCAGTCCCCTATCCTATCCTCTATCATATCCTATCCTCTTTACTATAATATCATCTATCCTATCCTATCCGATCCTCTATCCTATCCTATCCTCTATCCTATCCTAATCTCTATCCTATCCTATCCTCTATCCTATCCTATCCTCTATCCTATCATATCCTCTATCCTATCCTATCTTGTATCCTATCCTATCCTCTATTCTATCCAATCCCCTATCCTATCGTATCCGCTATCCTATCCTATCCTCTATTCTATCCTATCCTCTATCGTATCCTATCCTCTATCCTATCCAAACCTATATGCTATTCTCTATCCTATCCTATCCTCTATCCTATCCTATCCTCTATCGTATCCTATCCTCTATCCTATCCAATCCCATATCGTATCCTCTATCCTATCCTATCCTGTATCCTATCCTGTCCTCTATTCTATCCTATCCTCTATCGTATCCTATCCTCTATCCTATACTATCCTCTATCCTATCCTATCCTATCCTATCCTCTATCCTACCCAATCTCATATCCTATCCAATCTCATATCCTATCCTATCGTCTATCATGTCCTATCCTATATCGTATCCTATCTTCTATCCTATCCAATCCTCTATCCTATCCTCAATCCTATCCTATCCTCTATCCTATCCTATCCTCTATCCTATCCTATCCTCTATCCTATCCTATCCTCTATCCTATCCTATCCTCTATCCTATCCAATCTCATATCCTATCCTATCCTCTATCATATCCTATCCTCTATCCTATCCTGTCCTCTATTGTATGCTCTATCATATCCTATCCTGTATCCTATCCAATCCCCTATCCAATCCTCTATCCTATCCGATCCTCTACTCTATTATATCATGTATCCTATTATATTCTGTATCCTATCCTATCCTCAATCCTATCCTATATCCTATCCTATCCTCTATCGTATCCTATACTCTATCCTATCCACTCCTATATCGTATCCTCTAGCCTATCCTATCCTCTATCCTATCCTATCCTCTATCCTATCCTATCCTCTATCGTATCCTATCCTCTATCCTATCCTATCCTATCCTCTATCCTATCCTATCCTCTATCCTATCCAGTCCCCTATCCTATCCTCTATCATATCCTATCCTCTTTACTATAATATCAACTATCCTATCCTCTATGCTATCCTATCCTCTATCCTATCCTATCCTATCCTCTATCCTATCCTATCCTCTATCCTATCCTATCCTCTATCCTATCCTATCCTCTATCCTATCATATCCTCTATCCTATCCTATCCTGTATCCTATCCTATCCTCTATTCTATCCAATCCCCTATCCTATCCTATCCTCTATCCTATCCAATCCTATATCGTATCCTCTAACCTATCCTATCCTCTATCATACCCTATCCTCTTTACTATAATATCATCTATCCTATCCTATCCGATCCTCTATCCTATCCTATCCTCTATCCTATCCTAATCTCTATCCTATCCTATCCTCTATCCTATCCTATCCTCTATCCTATTCTAATCTCTATCCTATCCTATCCTCTATCCTATCCTATCCTCTATCCTATCCTATCCTCTATCCTATCCTATCCTCTATCATATCCTATCCTCTATCCTATCTTATCCTCTATCCTATTCTATCCTCTATCCAATCCAATCCTATATCCTATTCACTATCCAATCCTATCCTATCCTCTATCCTATCCTACCCTCTATCCTATCCTATCCTATATCATATCCTATCCTCTTTACTATAATATCATCTATCCTATCCTATCCGATCCTCTATCCTATCCTATCCTCTATCCTATCCTAATCTCTTTCCTATCCTATCCTCTATCCTATCCTATCCTCTATCCTATCATATCCTCTATCCTATCCTATCCTGTATCCTATCCTATCCTCTATTCTATCCAATCCCCTATCCTATCCTCTATCCTATCCTATCCTCTATCCTATCCTATCCTCTATCATATCCTAACCTCTATCCTATCTTATCCTCTATCCTATTCTATACTCTACCCTATCCTTTCCGCTACCCTATCCTATCCTATATCCTATCCTATCCTCTATCGTATCCTATCCTCTATCCTATCCACTCCTATATCGTATCCTCTAGCCTATCCTATCCTCTATCCTATCATATCCTCTATCCTATCCTATCCTCTATCGTATCCTATCCTCTATCCTATCCTATCCTATCCTCTATCCTATCCTATCCTCTATCCTATCCTCTCCTCTATCCTATCCAGTCCCCTATCCTATCCTCTATCATATCCTATCCTCTTTACTATAATATCAACTATCCTATCCTCTATCCTATCCTATCCTCTATCCTATCCTATCCTCTATCGTATCCTATCCTCTATCCTATCCTATCCTATCCTGTATCCTATTCTATCCTCTATCCTATCCAATCCTATATCCTATTCTCTATCCTATCCTATCCTATCCTCTATCCTATCCTACCCTCTATCCTATCCTATCCTATATCCTATACTATCCTCTATCCTATCCTATCCTCTATCCTATTCTATCCTCTATCCTATCCAATCCTATATCCTATTCTCTATCCTATCCTATCCTCTATCGTATCCTATCCTCTATTATATCCAATCCCATATCGTATCCTCTATCCTATCCTATCCTCTATCCTATCCTATCCTCTATCCTACCCTATCCTCTATTCTATCCTATCCTCTATCGTATCCTATCCTCTATCCTATCCAATCCTATATCGTATCCTCTATCCTATCCTATCCTCTATCCTATCCTATCCTCCATCCTATCCTATCCTCTATCCTATCCTATCCTCTATACTATCCAGTCCCCTATCCTATCCTCTATCATATCCTATCCTCTTTACTATAATATCATCTATCCTATCCTATCCTATCCTCTATCCTATCCTATCCTCTATCCTATCCTATCCTCTATCCTATCCTATCCTCTATCCTATCCTATCCTCTATCCTATCCTATCCTCTATCCTATCCTATCCTCTATCCTATCCTATCCTCTATCCTATCCTCTATCCTATCCTATCCTCTATCCTATCCTATACTCAATCCTATCCTATCCTCTATCCTATCCTCTCCTCAATCCTATCCTATCCTCTATCCTATCCTATCCTCTATCCTATTCAATCTCATATCCTATCCTATCCTCTATCCTATCCTATTCTCTATCCTATCCTATCCTCAATCCTATCCTCTCCTCATTCCTATACTATTGTATCCTCTATCCTATCCTATCCTCTATCCTATCCTATCCTCAATCCTATCCTATCCTCTATCCTATCCTATCCTCTATCTTATCATATCCTCTATCCTATCCTATACTCTATCCTATTCTATCCTCAATCCTATCCTCTCCTCATTCCTATACTATTGTATCCTCTATCCTATCCTATCCTCTATCCTATCCTATCCTCAATCCTATCCTATCCTCTATCCTATCCTATCCTCTATCCTATCCTATACTCAATCCTATCCTATCCTATCCTCCATCCTGTCCGATCCTCCATCTTATCCAATCCCCTATCCTATCCTTCTCTACCCTATCCTATCCTCTATCCTATCCTATCCTCTATCCTATCTTATCCTCTATCCTATCCTATACTCTATCCTATTCTATCCTCTATCCTATCCTCTCCTCAATCCTATCCTATCCTCTATCCTATCCTATCCTCTATCCTATTCAATCTCATATCCTATCCTATCCTCTATCATATCCTATCCTCTATCGTATCCTATCTTCTATCGTATCCTATCCTCTATCCTATCCAATCCTGTATCCTATCCTCTATCCTATCCTACTCTCTATCCTATCCTATCCTCAATCCTATCCTCTCCTCATTCCTATACTATTGTATCCTCTATCCTATCCTATCCTCTATCCTATCCTATCCTCTATCCTATCCAATTCTGTATCCTATCCTATCCTCTATCCAATCCTATCCTCAATTCAATCCTATCCTCTATCCTATAATATCCTCTATCCTATCCTATCCTATCCTCTATCCTATCCTCTCCTCAATCCTATCCTATCCTCTATCCTATTCTATCCTCTATCCTATCCTATCCTCAATCCAATCCTATCCTCTATCCTATAATATAATCTATCCTATCCTATCCTATCCTCTATCCTATCCTCTATCCTATCCTCTATCCTATCCTATCCTCTATCCTCTCCTCTCCTCAATCCTATCCTATCCTCAATCCTATCCTATCCTCTATCCTATCTTATCCTCTATCCTATTCTATCCTATATCCTATCCTATCCTCAATCCAATCCTATCCTCTATCCTATAATATCCTCTATCCTATAATATCCTCTATCCTATCCTATCCTATCCTCTATCCTTTCCTCTATCCTATCCTCTATCCTATTCTATCCTCTATCCTATTCTATCCTCAATCCAATCCTATCCTCTATCCTATAATATCCTCTATCCTATCCTATCCTATCCTCTATCCTTTCCTCTATCCTATCCTCTATCCTATCCTATCCTCTATCCTATCCTCTCCTCAATCCTATCCTATCCTCAATCCTATCCTATCCTCTATCCTATCTTATCCTCTATCCTATCCTGTACTCTATTCTATCCTATCCTCTATCTTATCCTATCCACTATCCTATCCTATCCTCTATCCTATTCTATCCTCTATTCTATCCTATCCTCAATCCAATCCTATCCTCTATCCTATAATATCCTCTATCCTATCCTATCCTATCCTCTATCCTATCCTCTATCCTATCCTCTATCCTATCCTCTATCCTATCCTATCCTCTATCCTCTCCTCTCCTCAATCCTATCCTATCCTCAATCCTATCCTATCCTCTATCCTATCTTATCCTCTGTCCTATCCTGTACTCTATTCTATCCTATCCTCTATCTTATCCTATCGACTATCCTATCCTATACTCAATCCAATTATATACTCTATCCTATCCTATTCTCTATCCTATCATATCCTCTATCCTATCCTCTCCTCAATCCTATCCTATCCTCAATCCTAACCTATCCTCTATCATATCCTATTCTCTATACTATCCTATCCTCTATCCTATCCTATCCTCTATCCTATCTTCTATCCTATCCTATCCTCTATCCTATCCTATCTTCTATCCTATCCCATTCTCTATCCTATCCTATCCTATGCACTATCGTATGCTCTATCCTATCCTATCCTCTATCCTATCCTATTCTCTATCCTACCCTATCCTCTATCCTATAATATCCTCTATCCCATCCTAATCTCTATCCTATCAATCCCCTATCCTATCCTCTATCCTATCCTATCCTCTATCCTATCCAATTCTCTATCCTATCCTATCCTCTATCATATCCTATCCTCTATCCTATTCAATCTCATATCCTATCCTATCCTCTATCATATCCTATCCTCTATCGTATCCTATCTTCTATCGTATCCTATCCTCTATCCTATCCAATCCTGTATCCTATCCTCTATCCTATCCTATTCTCTATCCTATCCTATCCTCAATCCTATCCTCTCCTCATTCCTATACTATTGTATCCTCTATCCTATCCTATCCTCTATCCTATCCTATCCTCAATCCTATCCTATCCTCTATCCTATCCTATCCTCTATCCTATCCTATACTCAATCCTATCCTATCCTATCCTCCATCCTGTCCGATCCTCCATCTTATCCAATCCCCTATCCTATCCTTCTCTACCCTATCCTATCCTCTATCCTATCCTATCCTCTATCCTATTTTATCCTCTATCCTATCCTATACTCTATCCTATTCTATCCTCTATCCTATCCTCTCCTCAATCCTATCCTATCCTCTATCCTATCCTATCCTCTATCCTATTCAATCTCATATCCTATCCTATCCTCTATCATATCCTATCCTCTATCGTATCCTATCTTCTATCGTATCCTATCCTCTATCCTATCCAATCCTGTATCCTATCCTCTATCCTATCCTATTCTCTATCCTATCCTATCCTCAATCCTATCCTCTCCTCATTCCTATACTATTGTATCCTCTATCCTATCCTATCCTCTATCCTATCCTATCCTCTATCCTATCCAATTCTCTATCCTATCCTATCCTCTATCCAATCCTATCCTCAATTCAATCCTATCCTCTATCCTATAATATCCTCTATCCTATCCTATCCTATCCTCTATCCTATCCTCTCCTCAATCCTATCCTATCCTCTATCCTATTCTATCCTCTATCCTATCCTATCCTCAATCCAATCCTATCCTCTATCCTATAATATAATCTATCCTATCCTATCCTATCCTCTATCCTATCCTCTATCCTATCCTCTATCCTATCCTATCCTCTATCCTCTCCTCTCCTCAATCCTATCCTATCCTCAATCCTATCCTATCCTCTATCCTATCTTATCCTCTATCCTATTCTATCCTATATCCTATCCTATCCTCAATCCAATCCTATCCTCTATCCTATAATATCCTCTATCCTATCCTATCCTATCCTCTATCCTATTCAATCTCATATCCTATCCTATCCTCTATCATATCCTATCCTCTATCGTATCCTATCTTCTATCGTATCCTATCCTCTATCCTATCCAATCCTGTATCCTATCCTCTATCCTATCCTATTCTCTATCCTATCCTATCCTCAATCCTATCCTCTCCTCATTCCTATACTATTGTATCCTCTATCCTATCCTATCCTCTATCCTATCCTATCCTCTATCCTATCCAATTCTCTATCCTATCCTATCCTCTATCCAATCCTATCCTCAATTCAATCCTATCCTCTATCCTATAATATCCTCTATCCTATCCTATCCTATCCTCTATCCTATCCTCTCCTCAATCCTATCCTATCCTCTATCCTATTCTATCCTCTATCCTATCCTATCCTCAATCCAATCCTATCCTCTATCCTATAATATAATCTATCCTATCCTATCCTATCCTCTATCCTATCCTCTATCCTATCCTCTATCCTATCCTATCCTCTATCCTCTCCTCTCCTCAATCCTATCCTATCCTCAATCCTATCCTATCCTCTATCCTATCTTATCCTCTATCCTATTCTATCCTATATCCTATCCTATCCTCAATCCAATCCTATCCTCTATCCTATAATATCCTATATCCTATCCTATCCTATCCTCTATCCTTTCCTCTATCCTATCCTCTATCCTATTCTATCCTCTATCCTATTCTATCCTCAATCCAATCCTATCCTCTATCCTATAATATCCTCTATCCTATCCTATCCTATCCTCTATCCTTTCCTCTATCCTATCCTCTATCCTATCCTATCCTCTATCCTATCCTCTCCTCAATCCTATCCTATCCTCAATCCTATCCTATCCTCTATCCTATCTTATCCTCTATCCTATCCTGTACTCTATTCTATCCTATCCTCTATCTTATCCTATCCACTATCCTATCCTATCCTCTATCCTATTCTATCCTCTATTCTATCCTATCCTCAATCCAATCCTATCCTCTATCCTATAATATCCTCTATCCTATCCTATCCTATCCTCTATCCTATCCTCTATCCTATCCTCTATCCTGTCCTATCCTCTATCCTCTCCTCTCCTCAATCCTATCCTATCCTCAATCCTATCCTATCCTCTATCCTATCTTATCCTCTGTCCTATCCTGTACTCTATTCTATCCTATCCTCTATCTTATCCTATCGACTATCCTATCCTATCCTCAATCCAATTATATACTCTATCCTATCCTATTCTCTATCCTATCATATCCTCTATCCTATCCTCTCCTCAATCCTATCCTATCCTCAATCCTAACCTATCCTCTATCATATCCTATTCTCTATACTATCCTATCCTCTATCCTATCCTATCCTCTATCCTATCTTCTATCCTATCCTATCCTCTATCCTATCCTATCTTCTATCCTATCCCATTCTCTATCCTATCCTATCCTATGCACTATCGTATGCTCTATCCTATCCTATCCTCTATCCTATCCAATCCCCTATCCTATCCTCTACCCTAGAATACCATGTATCCTATCCTATTCTCTACCCTATCCTATCCTATCCTCTATCCTATCCTATTCTCTATCCTACCCTATCCTCTATCCTATAATATCCTCTATCCCATCCTAATCTCTATCCTATCAATCCCCTATCCTATCCTCTATCCTATCCTATCCTCTATCCTATCCAATTCTCTATCCTATCCTATCCTCTATCATATCCTATCTTCTATCCTATCCTATCCTCTATCCTATCCTATCCTCTATCCTATCCTCTCCTCAATCCTATCCTATCCTCAATCCTAACCTAACCTCTATCCTATCCTATTCTCTATCCTATCCTATCCTCTATCCTATCCTATCCTCTATCCTATCCTATTCTCTATCAAATCCTCTCCTCAATCCTATCCTATCCTCTATCCTATCCTCTCCTCAATCCTATCCTATCCTCTATCCTATCCTATCCTCTATCCTATTCAATCTCATATCCTATCCTATCCTCTATCCAATCCTATCATCTATCATATCCTATCCTCTATCCTATCCTATCCTCTATCCTATCCTATCCTCTATCCTATCCTATCCTCTATCCTATCCTCTCCTCAATCCTATCCTATCCTCAATCCTAACCTAACCTCTATCCTATCCTATTCTCTATCCTATCCTACCCTCTATCCTATCCTATCCTCTATCCTATCCTATCCTCTATCCTATCCTCTCCTCAATCCTATCCTATCCTCTATCCTATCCTCTATCCTATCCTCTCCTCAATCCTATCCTATCCTCTATCCTATCCTATCCCCTATCCTATTCAATCTCATATCCTATCCTATCCTCTATCATATCCTATCCTCTATCGTATCCTATCTTCTATCGTATCCTATCCTCTATCCTATCCTATCCTCTATCCTATCCTCTATCCTATCCTCTACCCTATCCTATCTTCTATCCTATCCTATTCTCTATCCTATCCTATCCTATGCACTATCGTATGCTCTATCCTATCCTATCCTCTATCCTATCCAATCCCCTATCCTATCCTCTACCCTAGAATACTATGTATCCTATCCTATTCTCTATCCTATCCTATCCTATCCTCTATCCTATCCTATTTTCTATCCTACCCTATCCTCTATCCTATAATATCCTCTATCCCATCCTAATCTCTATCCTATCAATCCGTTATCCTATCCTCTATCCTATCCAATTCTCTATCCTATCCTATCCTCTATCATATCCTATCCTCTATCCTATCCTATCCTCTATCCTATCCTATCCTCTATCCTATCCTCTCCTCAATCCTATACTATCCTCAATCCTAACCTAACCTCTATCCTATCCTATTCTCTATCCTATCCTATCCTCTATCCTATCCTATCCTCTATCTTATCCTATCCACTATCCTATCCTATCCTCAATCCAATCCTTTCCTCTATCCTATCCTCTATCCTATTCTATCCTCTATCCTATCGTATCCACAATCCAATCCTATCCTCTATCCTATCTTATCCTCTATCCTATCCTGTACTCTATTCTATCCTATCCTCTATCTTATCCTATCCACTATCCTATCCTATCCTCAATCCAATCCTATACTCTATCCTATCCTATTCTCTATCCTATCATATCCTCTATCCTATCCTCTCCTCAATCCTATCCTATCCTCAATCCTACCCTATCCTCTATCCTATAATATCCTCTATCCCACCCTAATCTCTATCCTATCCTATTCTCTATCCTATCCTATCCTCTATCCTATCCTATCCTCTATCCTATCCTATTCTCTATCCTATCCTCTCCCCAATCCTATCCTATCCTCTATCCTATCCTCTATCCTATCCTCTCCTCAATCCTATCCTATCCTCTATCTTATCCTATCCTCTATCCTATTCAATCTCATATCCTATCCTATCCTCTATCATATCCTATCCTCTATCGTATCCTATCTTCTATCGTATCCTATCCTCTATCCTATCCAATCCTCTATCCTATCCTCTATCCTATCCTGTCCTCTATCCTATCCTATCCTCAATTCTATCCTATCCTATCCTCAATCCTATCCTATCCTATCCTCCATCCTATCCAATCCCCTATCCTATCCTCAATCCTATCCTATCCTATCCTCAATCCTATCGTATCCTCTATCCTATAGTATCCTCTATCCTATCCTATCCTCTATCCTATCCTATCCTCAATCCTATCCTATCCTCCATCCTATCCTATCCTATCCTCTATCCTACCCTATCATCTATCATATCCTATCCTCTATCCTATCCTATCCTCTATCCTATCCTATCCTCTATCCTATCCTCTCCTCAATCCTATCCTATCCTCAATCCTAACCTAACCTCTGTCCTATCCTATCCTCTATCCCATCCAATCCTCAATCCTATCCTATCCTATCCTCTATCCTATCCTATCATCTATCATATCCTATCCTCTATCCTATCCTATCGTCTATCCTATCCTATCCTCTATCCTATCCTATCCTCTATCCTATAATATATTCTATCCCATCCTAATCTCTATCCTATCAATCCCCTATCCTATCCTCTATCCTATAATATCCTCTATCCTATCCAATTCTCTATCCTATCCAATTCTCTATCCTATCCTATCCTCTATCCAATCCTATCCTCAATTCAATCCTATCCTCTATCCTATAATATCCTCTATCCTATTCTATCCTATCCTCTATCCTATCCTATCCTCAATCCTATCCTATCCTCTATCCTATCTTATCCTCTATCCTATCCTGTACTCTATTCAATCCTATCCTCTATCTTATCCTATCCACTATCCTATTATATCCTCAATCCAATCCTATACTCTATCCCATCCTAATCTCTATCCTATCAATCCCCTATCCTATCCTCTATCCTATCCTATCCTCTATCCTATCCAATTCTCTATCCTATCCTATCCTCTATCATATCCTATCCTCTATCCTATCCTATCCTCTATCCTATCCTATCCTCTATCCTATCCTATCCTCTATCCTATTCTCTCCTCAATCCTATCCTATCCTCAATCCTAACCTAACCTCTATCCTATCCTATTCTCTATCCTATCCTATCCTCTATCCTATCCTATCCTCTATCCTATCCTATTCTCTATCCTATCCTCTCCCCAATCCTATCCTATCCTCTATCCTATCCTCTATCCTATCCTCTCCTCATTCCTATCCTATCCTCTATCTTATCCTATCCTCTATCCTATTCAATCTCATATCCTATCCTATCCTCTATCATATCCTATCCTCTATCGTATCCTATCTTCTATCGTATCCTATCCTCTATCCTATCCAATCCTCTATCCTATCCTCTATCCTATCCTGTCCTCTATCCTATCCTATCCTCAATCCTATCCTATCCTATCCTCCATCCTATCCAATCCCCTATCCAATCCTCAATCCTATCGTATCCTCTATCCTATAGTATCCTCTATCCTATCCTATCCTCAATCCTATCCTATCCTCAATCCTATCCTATCCTATCCTCTATCCTATCCTATCATCTATCATATCCTATCCCCTATCCTATTCAATCTCATATCCTATCCTATCCTCTATCATATCCTATCCTCTATCGTATCCCATCTTCTATCGTATCCTATCCTCTATCCTATCCTATCCTCTATCCTATCCTCTATCCTATCCTCTACCCTATCCTATCTTCTATCCTATCCTATCATCTATCATATCCTATCCCCTATCCTATTCAATCTCATATCCTATCCTATCCTCTATCATATCCTATCCTCTATCGTATCCTATCTTCTATCGTATCCTATCCTCTATCCTATCCTATCCTCTATCCTATCCTCTATCCTATCCTCTACCCTATCCTATCTTCTATCCTATCCTATTCTCTATCCTATCCTATCCTATGCACTATCGTATGCTCTATCCTATCCTATCCTCTATCCTATCCAATCCCCTATCCTATCCTCTACCCTAGAATACTATGTATCCTATCCTATTCTCTATCCTATCCTATCCTATCCTCTATCCTATCCTATTCTCTATCCTACCCTATCCTCTATCCTATAATATCCTCTATCCCATCCTAATCTCTATCCTATCAATCCCCTATCCTATCCTCTATCCTATCCAATTCTCTATCCTATCCTATCCTCTATCCTATCCTATCCTCTATCCTATCCTCTCCTCAATCCTATCCTATCCTCAATCCTAACCTAACCTCTATCCTATCCTATTCTCTATCCTATCCTATCCTCTATCCTATCCTATCCTCTATCCTATCCTATTCTCTATCCTATCCTCTCCTCAATCCTATCCTATCCTCTATCCTATCCTCTCCTCAATCCTATCCTATTCTCTATCCTATCCTATCCTCTATCCTATTCAATCTCATATCCTATCCTATCCTCTATCATATCCTATCCTCTATCGTATCCTATCTTCTATCGTATCCTGTCGTCTATCCTATCCAATCCTCTATCCTATCCTCTATCGTATCCTGTCCTCTATCCTATCCTATCCTCAATCCTATCCTATCCTATCCTCCACCCTATCCTATCCTCCATCCTATCCAATCCCCTATCCTATCCTCAATCCTATCCTATCCTCATTCCTATCCTATCCTCAATCCTATCGTATCCTCTATCCTATAGTATCCTCTATCCTATCCTATCCTCAATCCTATCCTATCCTCAATCCTAACCTATCCTCTACCCTATCCTATTCTCTATCCTATCCTAACCTCTATCCTATCCTATCCTCTATCCTATCCTCTATCCTATACTCTATCCTATCCTATCCTCCACCCTATCCTACCTTCTATCCTATCCTATTCTCTATCCTATCCTATCCTATGCACTATCGTATGCTCTATCCTATCCTATCCTCTATCCTATCCAATCCCCTATCCTATCCTCTACCCTATAATACCATGTATCCTATCCTATTCTCTATCCTATCCTATCCTATCCTCTATCGTATGCTCTATCCTATCCTATCCACTATCCAATCCTATACTCTATCATATCCTATCCCCTATCCTATCCTTAATCCTATCCTATCCTCAATCCTAACCTATCCTCTATCCTATCCTATTCTCTATCCTATCCTATCCTCTATCCAATCCTATCCTCAATTCAATCCTATCCTCTATCCTATAATATCCTCTATCGTATCCTATCCTATCCTCTACCCTATCCTATCCTCTACCCTATCCTCTCCTCAATCCTATCCTATCCTCAAACCTAATCTAACCTCTATCCTATCCTATTCTCTATCCTATCCTATCCTCTATCCTATCCTATCCTCTATCCTATAATATATTCTATCCCATCCTAATCTCTATCCTATCAATCCCCTATCCTATCCTCTATCCTATCCTATCCTCTATCCTATCCAATTCTCTATCCTATCCTATCCTCTATCCAATCCTATCCTCAATTCAATCCTATCCTCTATCCTATAATATCCTCTATCCTATCCTATCCTATCCTCTATCCTATCCTCTCCTCAATCCTATCCTATCCTCTATCCTATTCTATCCTCTATCCTATCCTATCCTCAATCCAATCCTATCCTCTATCCTATAATATCCTCTATCCTATCCTATCCTATCCTCTATCCTATCCTCTATCCTATCCTCTATCCTATCCTCTATCCTATCCTATCCTCTATCCTCTCCTCTCCTCAATCCTATCCTATCCTCAATCCTATCCTATCCTCTATACTATCTTATCCTCTATCCTATTCTATCCTCTATCCTATCCTCTCCTCAATCCTATCCTATCCTCAATCCTAACCTAACCTCTATCCTATCCTATCCTCTATCCTATCCTCTGTCCTATCCTCTATCCTATACTATCCTCTATCCTCTCCTCTCCTCAATCCTACCCTATCCTCAATCCTATCCTATCCTCTATCCTATCTTATCCTCTATCCTATCCTGTACTCTATTCTATCCTATCCTCTATCTTATCCTATCCACTATCCTATCCTATCCTCAATCCAACCCTATACTCTATCCTATCCTATTATCTATCCTATCATATCCTCTATCCTATCCTCTCCTCAATCCTATCCTATCCTCAATCCTAACCTATCCTCTATCATATCCTATTCTCTATACTATCCTATCCTCTATCCTATCCTATCCTCTATCCTATCCTCTATCCTATCCTATCCTCTATCCTATCCTATCTTCTATTCTATCCTATCCTCTATCCTATCCTATCCTCTATCCTATCCAATTCTCTATCCTATCCTATCCTCTATCATATCCTATCCTCTATCCTATCCTATCCTCTATCCTATCCTATCCTCTATCCTATCCTCTCCTCAATCCTATCCTATCCTCAATCCTAACCTAACCTCTATCCTATCCTATTCTCTATCCTATCCTATCCTCTATCCTATCCTATCCTCTATCCTATCCTATTCTCTATCCTATCCTCTCCCCAATCCTATCCTATCCTCTATCCTATCCTCTCCCAATCCTATCCTATCCTCTATCCTATCCTCTATCCTATCCTGTCCTCAATCCTATCCTATCCTCTATCTTATCCTATCCTCTATCCTATTCAATCTCATATCCTATCCTATCCTCTATCATATCCTATCCTCTATCGTATCCTATCTTCTATCGTATCCTATCCTCTATCCTATCCAATCCTCTATCCTATCCTCTAACCTATCCTGTCCTCTATCCTATCCTATCCTCCATCCTATCCTATCCTCCATCGTATCCAATCCCCTATCCTATCCTCAATCCTATCCTATCCTATCCTCAATCCTATAGTATCCTCTATCCTATAGTATCCTCTATCCTATCCTATCCTCTATCCTATCCTATCCTCAATCCTATCCTATCCTATCCTCTATCCTATCCTATCATCTATCATATCCTATCCTCTATCCTATCCTATCGTCTATCCTATCCTATCCTCTATCTTATCCTATCCTCTATCCTATAATATATTCTATCCCATCCTAATCTCTATCCTATCAATCCCCTATCCTATCCTCTATCCTATCCTATCCTCTATCCTATCCAATTCTCTATCCTATCCTATCCTCTATCATATCCTATCCTCTATCCTATCCTATCCTCTATCCTATCCTATCCTCTATCCTATCCTCTCCTCAATCCTATCCTATCCTCAATCCTAACCTAACCTCTATCTTATCCTATTCTCTATCCTATCCTACCCTCTATCCTATCCTATCCTCTATCCTATCCTATCCTCTATCCTATCCTCTCCTCAATCCTATCCTATCCTCTATCCTATCGTCTATCCTATCCTCTATCCTATCCTCTCCTCAATCCTATCCTATCCTCTATCCTATCCTATCCCCTATCCTATTCAATCTCATATCCTATCCTATCCTCTATCATATCCTATCCTCTATCGTATCCTATCTTCTATCGTATCCTATCCTCTATCCTATCCTATCCTCTATCCTATCCTCTATCCTATCCTCTACCCGACCCCTATCTTCTATCCTATCCTATTCTCTATCCTATCCAATTCTCTATCCTATCCTATCCTCTATCATATCCTATCCTCTATCCTATCCTATCCTCTATCCTATCCTACCCTCTATCCTATCCTATCCTCTATCCTATCCTATCCTCTATCCTATCCTCTCCTCAATCCTATCCTATCCTCTATCCTATCCTCTATCCTATCCTCTATCCTATCCTCTCCTCAATCCTATCCTATCCTCTATCCTATCCTATCCCCTATCCTATTCAATCTCATATCCTATACTATCCTCTATCATATCCTATCCTCTATCCTATCCTATCTTCTATCGTATCCTATCCTCTATCCTATCCTATCCTCTATCCTATCCTCTATCCTATCCTCTACCCGACCCCTATCTTCTATCCTATCCTATTCTCTATCCTATCTTATCCTATGCACTATCGTATGCTCTATCCTGTCCTATCCTCTATCCTATCCAATCCCCTATCCTATCCTCTACCCTAGAATACTATGTATCCTATCCTATTCTCTATCCTATCCTATCCTATCCTCTATCCTATCCTATTCTCTATCCTACCCTATCCTCTATCCTATAATATCCTCTATCCCATCCTAATCTCTATCCTATCAATCCCCTATCCTATCCTCTATCCTATCCAATTCTCTATCCTATCCTATCCTCTATCATATCCTATCCTCTATCCTATCCTATCCTCTATCCTATACTATCCTCTATCCTATCCTCTCCTCAATCGTATCCTATCCTCTATCCTATCCTTTATCCTATCCTATCCGCTATCCTATCCTCTCCTCAATCCTATCCTATCCTCAATCCTAACCTAACCTCTATCCTATCCTATTCTCTATCCTATCCTATCCTCTATCCTATCCTATCCTCTATCTTATCCTATCCACTATCCTATCCTATCCTCAATCCAATCCTTTCCTCTATCCTATCCTCTATCCTATTCTATCCTCTATCCTATCCTATCCACAATCCAATCCTATCCTCTATCCTATAATATCCTCTATCCTATCCTATCCTATCCTCTATCCTTTCCTCTATCCTATCCTCTATCCTATCCTATCCTCTATCCTATCCTCTCCTCAATCCTATCCTATCCTCAATCCTATCCTATCCTCTATCCTATCTTATCCTCTATCCTATCCTGTACTCTATTCTATCCTACCCTCTTTCTTATCCTATCCACTATCCTATCCTATCCTCAATCCAATCCTATACTCTATCCTATCCTCTCCTCAATCCTATCCTATCCTCAATCCTAACCTATCCTCTATCCTATCCTATTCACTATCCTATCCTCTATCCTATCCAATTCTCTATCCTATCCTATCCTATCCTATCCAATTCTCTATCCTATTCTATCCTCTATCCTATCCTATCCACAATCCAATCCTATCCTCTATCCTATAATATCCTCTATCCTATCCTATCCTATCCTCTATCCTTTCCTCTATCCTATCCTCTATCCTATCCTATCCTCTATCCTATCCTCTCCTCAATCCTATCCTATCCTCAATCCTATCCTATCCTCTATCCTATCTTATCCTCTATCCTATTCTGTACTCTATTCTATCCTATCCTCTTTCTTATCCTATCCACTATCCTATCCTATCCTCAATCCAATCCTATACTCTATCCTATCCTCTCCTCAATCCTATCCTATCCTCAATCCTAACCTATCCTCTATCCTATCCTATTCTCTATCCTATCCTATCCTCTATCCTATCCTATCCTCTATCCTATCCAATTCTCTATCCTATCCTATCCTCTATCCTATCCTATCCTCTATCCTATCCTATCCTCTATCCTATCCTCTCCTCAATCCTATCCTATCCTCAATCTTAACCTAACCTCTATCCTATCCTATCCTCTATCCCATCCAATCCTCTATCCTATCCTCTATCCTATCCTAACCTCTATCCTATCCTCTCCTCAATCCTATCGTATCCTCTATCCTATCTTATCCTCTATCCTATCCTGTACTCTATTCTACCCTATCCTCTTTCTTATCCTATCCACTATCCTATCCTATCCTCAATCCAAACCTATACTCTATCCTATCCTCTCCTCAATCCTATCCTATCCTCAATCCTAACCTATCCTCTATCCTATCCTATTCTCTATCCTATCCTATCCTCTATCCTATCCTATCGTCTATCCTATCCTATCCTCTATCCTATCCTATCCTCTATCCTATAATATCCTCTATCCTATCCAATTCTCTATCCTATCCTATCCTCTATCCAATCCTATCCTCAATTCAATCCTATCCTCTATCCTATAATATCCTCTATCCTATCCTATCCTATCCTCTATCCTATCCTCTCCTCAATCCTATCCTCTATCCTATTCTATCCTCTATCCTATCCTATCCTCAATCCAATCCTATCCTCTATCCTATAATATCCTCTATCCTATCCTATCCTCTATCCTATCCTATCCTCTATCCTCTCCTCTCCTCAATCCTATCCTATCCTCTATCCTATCTTATCCTCTATCCTATTCTATCCTCTATCCTATCCTATCCTCAATCCAATCCTATCCTCTATCCTATAATATCCTCTATCCTATCCTATTCTATCCTCTATCCTTTCCTCTATCCTATCCTCTATCCTATTCTATCCTCTATCCTATTCTATCCTCAATCCAATCCTATCCTCTATCCTATAATATCCTCTATCCTATCCTATTCTATCCTCTATCCTTTCCTCTATCCTATCCTCTATTCTATCCTATCCTCTATCCTATCCTCTCCTCAATACTATCCTATCCTCTATCATATCCTATCCTCTATCCTATCCTTTCCTCTATCCTATCCTATCCTCTATCCTATCCTCTCCTCAATCCTATCCTATCCTCAATCCTAACCTAACCTCTATCTTATCCTATTCTCTATCCTATCCTACCCTCTATCCTATCCTATCCTCTATCCTATCCTATCCTCTATCCTATCCTCTCCTCAATCCTATCCTATCCTCTATCCTATCGTCTATCCTATCCTCTATCCTATCCTCTCCTCAATCCTATCCTATCCTCTATCCTATCCTATCCCCTATCCTATTCAATCTCATATCCTATCCTATCCTCTATCATATCCTATCCTCTATCGTATCCTATCTTCTATCGTATCCTATCCTCTATCCTATCCTATCCTCTATCCTATCCTCTATCCTATCCTCTACCCGACCCCTATCTTCTATCCTATCCTATTCTCTATCCTATCCAATTCTCTATCCTATCCTATCCTCTATCATATCCTATCCTCTATCCTATCCTATCCTCTATCCTATCCTACCCTCTATCCTATCCTATCCTCTATCCTATCCTATCCTCTATCCTATCCTCTCCTCAATCCTATCCTATCCTCTATCCTATCCTCTATCCTATCCTCTATCCTATCCTCTCCTCAATCCTATCCTATCCTCTATCCTATCCTATCCCCTATCCTATTCAATCTCATATCCTATACTATCCTCTATCATATCCTATCCTCTATCCTATCCTATCTTCTATCGTATCCTATCCTCTATCCTATCCTATCCTCTATCCTATCCTCTATCCTATCCTCTACCCGACCCCTATCTTCTATCCTATCCTATTCTCTATCCTATCTTATCCTATGCACTATCGTATGCTCTATCCTGTCCTATCCTCTATCCTATCCAATCCCCTATCCTATCCTCTACCCTAGAATACTATGTATCCTATCCTATTCTCTATCCTATCCTATCCTATCCTCTATCCTATCCTATTCTCTATCCTACCCTATCCTCTATCCTATAATATCCTCTATCCCATCCTAATCTCTATCCTATCAATCCCCTATCCTATCCTCTATCCTATCCAATTCTCTATCCTATCCTATCCTCTATCATATCCTATCCTCTATCCTATCCTATCCTCTATCCTATACTATCCTCTATCCTATCCTCTCCTCAATCGTATCCTATCCTCTATCCTATCCTTTATCCTATCCTATCCTCAATCCTATCCTATCCTATCCTCCATCCTATCCTATCCTCCATCCTATCCAATCCCCTATCCTATCCTCAATCCTATCCTATCCTCATTCCTATCCTATCCTCAATCCTATCGTATCCTCTATCCTATAGTATCCTCTATCCTATCCTATCCTCTATACTATCCTATCCTCAATCCTATCCTATCCTCAATCCTATCCTATCCTATCCTCTATCCTATCCTATCATCTATCATATCCTATCCTCTATCCTATCCTATCCTCTATCCTATCCTATCCTCTATCCTATCCTCTCCTCAATCCTATCCTATCCTCAATCCTAACCTAACCTCTATCCTATCCTATTCTCTATCCTATCCTACCCTCTATCCTATCCTATCCTCTATCCTATCCTATCCTCTATCCTATCCTCTCCTCAATCCTATCCTATCCTCTATCCTATCCTCTATCCTATCCTCTCCTCAATCCTATCCTATCCTCTATCCTATCCTATCCCCTATCCTATTCAGTCTCATATCCTATCCTATCCTCTATCATATCCTATCCTCTATCGTATCCTATCTTCTATCGTATCCTATCATCCATCCTATCCTATCCTCTATCCTATCCTCTATCCTATCCTCTACCCTATCCTATCTTCTATCCTATCCTATTCTCTATCCTATCCTATCCTATGCACTATCGTATGCTCTATCCTATCCTATCCTCTATCCTATCCAATCCCCTATCCTATCCTCTACCCTAGAATACTATGTATCCTATCCTATTCTCTATCCTATCCTATCCTATCCTCTATCCTATCCTATTCTCTATCCTACGCTATCCTCTATCCTATAATATCCTCTATCCCATCCTAATCTCTATCCTATCAATCCCCTATCCTATCCTCTATCCTATCCAATTCTCTATCCTATCC